>NC_142025.1:124591267-124891267 GCF_049901735.1 Notechis scutatus
GAGTGATTCAATGCTATCAACTTCTGTCAGGCAGGGTACTTGGTTTGTTTAGGCTAGGAAAACATGATACGAAAATAGACTAGGGAATGTATCTGATGCTTTTAGGAGATCAGCTACGTCTTTGTTTAATTTTAAGCAGGCAAGGTGGGCTTGATTATCACATAGGTAGCATTTGATGTTATTTTTGCTTTCATTGATGGTTTTAAGACATCTGAAGCATGTATAGGAGTCTGGGAGGTCATTGGTATAGATATTATTTTTTGTTGTTGTTTGGTAGTGGAAGATTTGGGGTTTCTGGAGTTTCTGGCTGGCATGGTCAATGACAATAGTATACTAAACAATTACAATAGCTAATTAATGTGATAGATAGACAATTACTTAATGAATGTTGGTAATTAATAAATGTTAATTGATAACTTAGAGAACAAATCAAAAGTGGGGTTACTTATTACTAAAAATCAATCAATCAACTTATTACTAAGAATCAATCAATCAATCGACTAGATAATCAAAGATACAGTATTAAATCTCTATCAGTTCAATGAAACAGTAAATTAGTGGTCATTTAACAATTAATTATACTATTATGTGATAAATACTATCTTATGTACCCTTGCAGAATCCCCCATTCAATTAAGTTTTCACCCATTATCTCCATGTCTTGTACGTTTTCCCTGTTTCTCTATGTCCTGGTTTTGTCCTTTATAATTTCTTTTCCTTTCCTTCTTCTCCCTCTTCTTCTCCCTTCCCTTTTTGACCCCTTCTCTCTCTAATTCTGATTCTCTCTTCTGTAATCCTCTCTTCTGTTTCTTCCTAATGTTATAATTACTTTTCAAACTATTTTTTGGGGGTGGGTGGGTTGTTTTTTTGGATCTTAATTTTTTCACTCTATTTCCCCCCTTTCCTTTCTTTTCCCCACATAAAAATACTTGGTCATTGAAGATGGCTTCTTCTTTGTCCCGCCCTTCTTGTTCTACAGGCATTTCTTGTTGTTTCTCATAGTTCAGGATCTCCATTTCTAAAAATTGAAATACGAAGCCAAAAGAACCTCTTCCTTCTTGTGCATCTTCTTTCTGTTTTTTAAGTTCCATTCTCAATTCTTCCAAGAGTGATACCATTTTAAAAACTTTTAAACAACCACCCGATTAATTTTAGTCCTTTAGATCCAATAGCCAAAAATCCAAAAATCACCAAGTAATCCAAATAATCCAAAGCTGTTTCTTCTTGCTTCTTTTTTCCACTTTCTCTTCCTGAGGTTCTCTTATCTTGTTACATAGTTTCAGTTAAAATGTATCTTTTAGGAATCTTGTTAAAGTTTCACTGTTAATTCCTTTCACTTCCAGGTGGTCTCCTCCCTTTTTCCAGATCACACCCTTTTGTTTTTTCCTTCTTTTAAAAGTTTTTGAGAATCCAGAAATCTTTATTATCCCTTTGACATTTTATTTTGAGCTTAAATACCTGTTATTGTCAAAGTGGATTTTTGCCGATTGCTTGCTTAAATCTCTTAGTTGTCAATAAAGGGAAGAAAAGAAAAAAACCCAAATCCTTTCCCTTCCCTCTCTCATTTGCAGCTTCAAAGTCTTCTTTGGGAACAATGTTGTTCTTTATAATTCAAATTACAGGGTACCTTGTATTGTTGTTTTTTCAGTTCGACCCAGTCAGCCAAAAACTTTCTCTTCTTATCTTCCTCCTGCACATTCTTTTCCGGTCAAGTTCTTCTTTGAGGTGGCCATTTCTGACCACCGCTGCAACTGCCTTCGGGAAAGGGAGTAATGGCCAGCTGGGGAGGAGAGATGCGGCTCTCCTTGACCCTGCTGGCAGTCTCCCCACTCTTCACCACCTCTACGGGGTGGCTTAGCCCCAAAACCAGCTGGCTTGGGGTGCTCCAGCGGTGAGCACAGATTGAAACTGTGCACAATCGCAGATTTCGGTCTGTCAAGAAGCTCAAACCGGATCTCCAACATAAATGTATTTCTAAAAATCACTGTTCATACAGCTTCTATTTTCACTAAGCTAGTTGCATGCCTTGCTGCAAGGAAGGTGGGTGACAGCCAGCTTGTTCTGGTGGTTTAAGGTACCAGGCTAGGAGACAAGAGACTGTGAGTTCTAGTCCTGCCTTAGGCACCAAGGTCGGCTGGGTGACTTTGGGCCAGTCATTTTCCTTCAGCTCAACTCACCTCACAAGGTTTTGTTGTTGTGGGGAAAATAGGAGGAGGGAAGGCTTGCCCTCTTGAGTTATTTATAAAAATAAGGAAGGCGGAATATTAAATAAATAATTTCCCATTACAGTGCAGCATTTAAGGGTAACAGGACTAATTGCTATTATTTTGGAAGGAATCAGGAACCCAACTTATGTTTGAAAACAAGTGTAGCAGGCACATACTTTTGTCAGGATAAGAAGACAGATTGCTGCCCTGGATAAAATTCAGTGGCAAACCTTTTGTTTCAAAATTATTTAACACAGGGGAAGACAGTCCAGTTCCTCAGAATAATGATGGACTAATCATTTTTGTTGATTACAATATAACTTGTTTCATCTACCAAAATCGTTCGGAGAAGGATGGTGTTGTGGAGCAGCGGAAGATACGAGGCAGACACCAGTGCTAACAGTAACAGGCTTTATTCGAAGAATAAAGGGTTGCCGCGGCTGCCGGGGCTAACAGGCAGATCAGCTGGCGGCAACAGCTGATGCCGTTTGACAGCTCCTTTTATAGCCGGCTGTCAAGCGGCATCAGAAAATGGGAACGATAGGCGCTCCTGCCAGAACGGCGGACCAGAGTGGGGACTTCCATCAGTTCTGTGAATACAACACTCCTTTCCCCTGGCCAGGAGCATGCGTAGTCCTGCAAATAGGCCGGCCGCCTGCGCAGGCGGCCGGATCGTCTTAGTCCTGGAAGATCTCCTACTAGGACAGCGTCCCTCGCCCCCTGGGTCGCACTGGAGGCTGCGGGAGCATGAGCTCGACCCACAGGTGCCTTTGTCCGAGCGTCCGGTGGTGGTCCAGGTAGGTTCCGTCATTTGGCTTGCTTCGGGAACGTCTCTCGGTTAGGTGGGTATACCGGGTCGTTTGGCTGGGAACCTTCGGCGTTTGCTGGGTAGACCAGTTCATTTGGCTGGGGACCCTCGGTGTTCGCTGGGTAGACCGGTCCGCTTGGCTGGGAACCCTCGGCGTTTGCTGCGTAGACCGGGTCGCTTGGCAGGAAACGGGAGTCATCTGAAGACCTTTTCCAACGCCTCCTCAGCTGGTCTACGTGTCGGCGCCACATACGACCGTCGTCCAGGAGGATCCTATAGGACCTGGGCCCTGTAACTGATACAACTTGTCCTGGTACCCATAATGGGTCCCCTGCATAATTCCTGGCATAGACCGGGTCATGCAGGGTGAATTCCCTGGCCTGGCTGTCAGAGCCCAAAAGGGTGCCAGGGGCATAATGGGGGTGCAACCTATCCAGGGTGGTTCTAAGGTGCCTGCCCATTAGTAACTCTGCAGGTGACTTGTGGTTACAGGAGGTTGTATGCTGGGTCAGTAGGTATCTGGACAGTTTGGAGTGCCAATCAATTTGGCCAAACCTTGCCAAGGCCTCCTTTACTGACCTAACTGCCCTTTCAGCCATCCCGTTGCTTGCAGGGTGAAAAGGGGCAGTGAGGATGTGCCTGATGCCCAGATTGGCTGCAAAAACTTCAAATTCACAAGAGGTGAACTGGGGGCCATTGTTGGATACAAGGGTGTCAGGGAGGCCATGGGTGACAAATACTCTTGTCAGGGCTCTTGTGATAGCCAGCGTGGTTGTGGAAGGAAGCAGAGCCAGGTCAATCCATTTGGAGAAAGAGTCCACCATGACTAGGAAAGTCCGCCCGTGCACAGGGCCTGCCAGGTCAATGTGCAGCCGGGACCAGGGGGCCCCAGCATCCTCCCACCGGGTAGGAGTCGCTGCAGGAGGTGCTGGTCTGGTAGCTTGGCATGGCTGGCATGAGCTTACCCAGCTGGAGATCTGGGCATCCATGCCTGGCCACCACACGTAGCTGCGAGCCAGAGCCTTCATCCTCACGATGCCTGGGTGGCCTTCGTGTAGGACCTTTAAGACTGGCTCTTGTAGTTTAGCAGGGATGACCACCTTTGTCCCCCACAGCAAACAACCCTGTAGGGATGACAACTCTTGCCTGCAAATCTTGAATGGCAAAAACTCAGGGGTGTACTGAATTGCAGGCCACCCCCTTCCCACCCAGTCCAGGACTTGGGCGATTACCTTGTCCCTTCTGGAGTGAGTGGCAATGTCCTCAGCTGTGATAGGCAGGTTGAGTTCATTGACCTCAAAAATGGCATGGATGGGCGTGGGGTCTTCGACAGGCACTGGTAGTGGGCAACGACTGAGGGCATCTGCATGGCACAAGTTCTTCCCTGGGCGATGCACCAGCTTGTATGAATAGGCGGCCAGGAACAGAGTCCACCTGGTCATCCTTGGGGATAGGACCTGTGGGGTTTGCTTATCCCCTGACAAAAGGCCTAAAAGTGGCTTATGATCTATTATAAGTTCAAAGTAGTGACCATAAAGGAATTTGTGAAACTTCTTGACAGCAGCAACTGCAGCCAAGGCCTCTTTATCAATTTGGCTGTAGTTTCGTTCTGCTGCAGAGAAAGTTCTTGAGAAGAAGGCAATTGGTGCCTCAGAGCCATTGGGGAGCCTGTGGCTCAGGACAGCCCCTATACCAAAGGGGGATGCATCTGCTGCCAGGACTAAGGGCAGCTGCTGATTGAATTGAATTAAAACTGCATTAGATGTGAGCAAGGACTTGACAGATTTGAAAGCATGGGCTTCCCTTGGTCCCCAATGCCAGGGGGATTGTTTATCTAAAAGTCTGTGCAGAGGTTCTGCTATGGATGCTTTATGTGGAAGGAATGCACCATAGAAATTCAGAAGCCCTAAGAAGGCTTGGAGCTCAGTCTTGTTGGTAGGTGTGGGTGCCTTGTGGATAGCCCTGACTTTGGACTCAATTGGGTGAATACCAGAGGCATCAATTCTGTAGCCTAGAAAGTCCACTTGCTTAGTGGCAATGGTGCACTTGTCCCTTTTAAGTTTAAGGCCATGCTGTCTAAAACGCTCAAGGACTGCTCTGACTCTATGTATTAGTTGTGTTTTATCCATGGCTGAAACCAAAATGTCGTCAAAATAGGGGACTACGCCTGGGAGTCCTTGGAGAAGCCTCTCCATTAGGGATTGAAAAATCCCAGGGGCCACACTTACGCCAAACTGGAGACGCTTGCACTTAAATGCACCCCTATGGGTGACTATGGTTTGCAATTCTGCAGTTTGGTCATCTACAGGGAACTGTTGGTAGGCCTGGGACATATCTAATTTTACAAAAATAGTCCCAGGCTCAAAGGTGTGTAAGAGATGTTGGATGACAGGGATAGGGTAGGCGCTGATTTGTAGGAATCTATTGAGGGAAGTCTTATAGTCAGCGCAGATTCTCATGCTGCCATCTTTTTTAAGTGGGGTGACTATGGGGGTCTCCCATCTCGCAAAATCTACTGGTTCTAATACCCCTTGCTTTAGTAATTTATCTAGCTCTATATCTAACTTAGGGTGAATAGCAAAAGGTACCCTACGTGATTTAAGGCGGATGGGAGTTGCCTGTACATTGAATGAAATAGGGGTACCGAAGTAATACCCTAAATCTTCGCAGAATAGAATAGTCTCTGAATAGGGTGTCTACTTCAGAGGTTGAAACAGCGTGGATACCAGTTATGCTGAGGCCAAGAGCAGGGAACCAGTCTAATCCTAGTAAACTAGGGAGGGCACCATCTACCACTACTAAAGGCAAGTGGCCTTTGAAGTTTTGGACAGGGATGTTCTTGCCTTGGTAATCACGCAGAGTTAGGTGGCAGCTCAGGAGCTTCTTCTTGGACATTCTAGGATGCATCTTCTTTAGGGTTTCCCAGGAGATGATAGAAAGTGCAGATCCCGTGTCCACCTCCATCCTGCAAGGCTTACCTTCTAGAAAAACAAAGATATTTATTTTGTTAGAGCCTGTTGTAGTATGATCTGAGTGGTAGCAGGTATAGCAATCCTCAACTTGCCTTTGGAAAATAGGAGTAGCCTGAGGTCTTTGTGGAAAAGTTCTCCCTGCTTGGCAGACTCTAACTAGGTGGCCTTTTTTTTGACAGTTCAGACAAATTGCATTCCTGAACCTGCAGGATGCCCTGAGATGGGTTCCTCCACAGCTCAGGCAGATGGGTTGCTGCCTGGGGGTAAAGTTGGTTTTCTGTCTTGGTCCTTCTAGAAGGGACTTCTGTTGTCTGAGGCGGTTTACCTCGATTGGGTCTTCACAATTCTCATCTAGGGAGACTTCCTCAGAATGAATAGTTGAGCTGCCTTGTCTAATAGGGTTCCCTTGTATTTCAGCTGCTGACAGAGCAGATAGCTCAGCAGCTTGTTATTCCTCTATGGCTATAGCTAGGGTCAGGTCCTTTTTAGCTAGCAAATGTCTTTGAAGCCTCAGGTCCTTGACCCCACAGACAATTTGATCTAGGAGCATATCCTCTAAGTAATCCCTGAAACCACATTGTAGGGCAGCTGATCGTAAGGCTGCCATATACTCATTAACTGACTCCCCCCTCAGACTGCTTTCTATTCCTGAAGGCATGTCTCCTAGCAATTTGGGAAGGCTTAGGGGAGTAGTGGTTGGAGAGGATCTCTTGTAACTTCTCCCAGGGGATAGTCCTAACAGAACGCGGAGCGACCAGCGCAGTGGCGGTGTCAAAGACCGCGGCTCCGCAGAAACTTAGGAAATAGGATTTCTTTCGATGGTCTGTGGCGTCCGTGAGGTCTATCACATCTAGGAAGCATAAAAAATGATTTTTATACGATTCCCACGTCTCGGCTGTCGGCTTGAAGGGTGAGAATGCTGGGTTAGAAGTCATCGTGAGGCAGCAGCGTCTATCTCCTCAGCTGGGGGAGGTTTTAAACTTCGCGCTCTCAAAAGAGCGATTGCGGCTGCACTTGTCAGGCGGCACCTGTCTCCTCAGATGTGGAGGCTTTAAACTTCGCGCTCGTGGAGAGCATCCGTGGCTGCGACTAATCAGCTCTCGGTGGCTCCGGCCCTTTTTGTAGTGACTGAGCTCAGCTGTTTTATGTCTGGTCGCCTCTTATTGTATCCCGCCTTCGTCGCCAGTGTTGTGGAGAAGATACGAGGCAGACTCCAGTGCTAACAGTAACAGGCTTTATTTGAAGAATAAAGGGTTGCCGCAGCTGCCGAGGCTAACAGGCAGATCAGCTGGTGGCAACAGCTGATGCCATTTGACAGCTCCTTTTATAGCCGGCTGTCAAACGGCATCAGCCAATGGGAGCGATCGGCGCTCCCGTCAGAATGGCGGACCAGAGTGGGGACTTCCATCAGTTCTATGAATACAGCAGATGGGTTTCCAAGTTATGACATTTTGAGATATAGAATGTGAATTTCTGCACGTTTATTCAGCTAAAATCTGCTTGTGATTTAAAACAAAATAGTAAAACTAATTTTAAGCAGCATGCTTTTGTTTTAAACCTGCATTCTCAAGTTTCATTTATCTCTTTCTACTGCTCTCCTTATTTATTTTCTATTCCTATCCTATCTAGTTTACAAAATAAATTATTCTTTTCTTAAGTCTACTGCTAAGGTATGTGTAGACTGCTAGTTTAGGATGATTTCTTGCTATTAGTGGAAGTAAAAAATCTCTTCATAACTGTTTTCATCACTGGAAAACATTTTCTCAGAAATTAGCAACAGAGCTCTCATAAAGTCTGAAACTGCTCATCTAAATGAGTGACCTATCTAGAGTAGTGCCATACCTGGTATCCAACAAATCCACTCCCATTCAAATAATAAGTCTCTAGCTGCATCTGAATAAAAAAAATGATTTATTAGAAGTGGCCATGTTGGCGTTAGCTGGGTGCAGCCAACACTAAAATACATCATTCATTTCCCCCTTGACCCTGGTCTTCCTCCACCCCCTGGATGTATATTCTCCAATGGGACACATCCATAGCCAAGAGTCATCAATCATGCTCTCCAGTAATATTCTTGTGCACCAACAGCTCTGGGCTGCCAAGGTGATTTTCTGAGGCATTTGAGGAATGCACTGCTTCCCCCCACTCCCTTTCTGCTGGCAACTAAAAAGACCGAAGGAGTATTTTTAGTTGGCACTTGGTATAAAAAGATAGCAAATGTTTTCTTACTTGTTTTGTGTCTGCTGCAGAGGCAGTTATTTGTTTAATTGTGTCCATGGGTACAGATAGTGATTACAGAATGAGTTGAATCAAATATTCTACTATACAAATACAGATGCAATAAGCATAGAATTAGCAAACTGCAGAATTACAGAAAACAAAGATCAGAATTCTGCAATGCTTACAGATATAACCATGGTTAATTTTTGTTTCCTTTGTTTTTCAATTAAGCAACATCAGGCAAAATGCAGGAAAAAATCCCACCAACATGTTTTAAAATGTTAATTTAGTTTTTGGTTTCTTAAAAGTAATGAACACACAATAATTCAGATAAAATATATGGTATATTTAGGAAAGAAAGGATGGAGGGTAGGGGAAGAGAGGAGAGAGGAAAAAGGGAGCAGAACATAAAGGAAAGGAGAGGAGAGGAGAGGAAAGGAAAGGAGAGGAAGAAGGGAAAGGAAGGAGAGAAGAGAAGAGGAGAGGGGAGGAAGGAGGTATGGATGGAGATGAGTGGAAGGGAGGAGAAGGGGAGGGGAGGAGAGAAGAGGAAAGAAAAATAAAGGAGAGGAGAGGAGAGGAAAGGAAAAGTGCTGCATCTTTCAGGAGTCTTCACTCCGGTCCGCTCTTTGAGCGGGAGCCGGAAGTGTCCCTGATTGGCTGAGTCCGTTTGATCGCTCCGTATAAAAGGAGCTGTCAAACGGGATCAGCTGTTCTCTGTCAGCCGGCTCCCTGGTTAGCTTGCAGCAAGCCATGGCTGGGTTCCTTTATTTTATTTTATTTATTTATTTGATTTGTCAATTGCTTACAAGATAATAGGTGTAAGTATAGAAGTAAGTAAGTAAGAATACAGGAAATAGGTATGAATAAATAGGGACAATAGGACAGGGGCAGTCGGCGTGATGCTGCACTGTTGCATGCCCCTTACAGACCTCTTAGGAAATGGGGTGAGGTCAATAGTGGTTAGTTTGAGGTTAAAGAAGTGGGGGTTAGAGGATGTAACTACAGAGTCAGGTAGTGCATTCCAGGCATTGACCACTCTGTTGCTGAAGTCGTACTTTCTGCAATCAAGTTTAAAGCGGTTTACATTGAGTTTGTATCTATTGTGTGTTCTTGTATTTTTGTGGTTGAAGCTGAAGTAGTCATTGACTGGTAGGACATTGTAGCAGATAATTTTGTGTACTACGCTTAAGTCTAACCATAGGCAGAGTACTTCAAGGTTGTCCAAGCCCAAAATCCCAAGCCTGGTGATATTGGGTATTCTGTTGCAAGCAGAGGAGTATAGTACTCTTCTTGTGAAATACTTCTGGACTTGCTCGATTGTATTAATGTCTGATATGCAGTGCGGATTCCAAACTGATGAACTGTACTCGAGTATTGGTCTGGCAAAAGTTTTGTATGCTCTAGTTAGCAATTCGATATTTCCAGAGGAGAAGCTTTGTAAGATTAGATTTACAACTCTTAATGCCTTTTTGGCAATTCTGTTACAGTGATCTCTGGAGCTTAGGTCATTTGATATGAGAACTCCAAGGTCCTTGACAGAGTGAGGATTATCAATGAGGTCATATCCGCCTAGTTCATATTTGGTGTACTGATTTTTTTTACTAATGTGTAGGACAGAGCATTTGTTGGTTGAGATTTGGAGTTGCCAGACGTTTGACCATTCAGACACATAATCAAGGTCGCTTTGAAGGATAGTAGCATTGTCAGTGATGTTGAATTGTTTTATGTCAACCGCAAAGAGGATGCAGTTGCTTATAAGGTTAGCGCAAAGGTCATTTATATAGAGTATAAAAGTGTGGGTCCTAAAACGCTGCCTTGGGGGATACCGCTGTTAACTGAAGCAGGGTTTGATTATTTCAAATAAAGCCTCTTTACTCCTGTGCGCCAAATTAAAAAAGGAAAGGAGGAAGGGAATGGAAGGAAAAGGAGAGGAGAGAAGAGAGAAAAAGTGAGGAAAGAAGTGGAAAGGAAAGGAGATGAGAAGAGAGGAAAGGAAAGGAAGAAGGAAAGGAAAAGAGAGAAAAGGAGAGAGGAGGAAAGGAAAGGAAAGGAGGTAAGGATGGAGGGAAGGGGAGGGGGAGGGAGGAGAGAAAAGTGAGAAAAGGAGTGAAAAGGAAAGGAAAGGAAAGGAAAGGAGGAAGGGATAAGGGGAAGGAGGAAAAGAAAGGAGAGGAAAGGAAAGCAGAAGGGAGGAGTAGAGATGAAAGGAAAGGAAAGGAGAAAAGTGAGGAAAGGAAAGAAAAGGTCATGGCCGAGATTGAGCAACCTGTGTGTCTAGAAATTTCTTTTTGAAGAATTCAGAGCTAACAATAGCATTTAGACTTATATTGTGCTCCATAGTGTTTTAAAGTACTTAGAATGTCAGCATATGGCCTTCGACAATCTGAGACCTCATTTTAGTAACCTTGGAAGAATGGAAGGCTGAGTCAACTCTGAGCCGGTTGGGATCAAACTCCTGACTGTGAGCAGTTGGCAATACTGCATTGTAACCACTGTTCTTTTGAATTCAAACAGACAGACATCTGGCCAACAACACATCTGACATCACTATTGCAGAAAAGAAAAAAGTCTGGTTCACTGACATTGCAGTACCAGGTGATACACAGATTGAAGAGAAACAGCTGGAAAAAGTAACGAAATATTGCGATCTGCAAATTGAAGTTGAGCAATTGTGGTGGGAAGAAATCAGTGGTTGTACCGATAGTAACAGGAGCCCCTGGAGAAAAACCCAAAAGGTTGCCTAGATACATAGAAAATCTGAACATATTAGACCTGAATATCCTGACTTTGCAAAAACCCACCCTATTCAGAACTACCTATATACATAAAACACTTCCTTAAAATCTTTAGGTCCTTAGTTAGGACTTGAACTGTTAGAATTTTAACAGTCCTAGACTGTGAATTGAATTGAAGATTAACAACAACAACAACAACAACATTAATTTGATAATGCTTTGATGGGTAATGCAACAAGAATTCTAAGCTGTATACAGGAGAATTGTTAAAGCAACCCAAAGAAGGCAATAGTAAACCACTTCTACATTGCTGTCAAGAAGAATTACAAGAATTACACCTGGTTTCCAGAACTGGTTTTTGACCTGGGCAACTCCCCAATATGTGAACTGCAATTTCCATAATTGTCTAGCCAACATGGTGATTGTTGAGAATAGTAGCAGGCAGTGTTGTGAGAGTTGTTGGGAAATTATTACACTAGATTTATGGCAATCAATACATGATCCAGTCATCTAAAATTGGTTTACTCTTTGTTAATGAGCTTCAAAATTATGAAGAACATATGTTTACCTATGGTGTTGACTTTATGTGTATGATTAAAATAATCTGGTATGAGAAACCAAGAATATATAAAAACATAAATGATGGTTAATATCAACAAATTTCATTATTAGATAAAGAAGAAAGGATTTGCCTTTCATTTATTAAAAAATAGAATTATATATCAATGATAGATATTATCTAAGATGTTGACAGTCACACTACAGAGACTATTGTATGGTTAGGCAGTCCAACAGAAGGAAATTGAACAATATACCAATAAAATTAAACTTCTTTGACTTCTCCCACTAAATGTTGCAGTTCTTTAGCAGTCTCCACATGGCAACTTTGACTTCCTTATTCCTCAAGGTGTAAATCATAGGGTTCATCAAAGGGAAAATCACAGTGTGGAGAAAACCCACCATTTTGTCAAAGGGGAAGTCACGGAAGGGGTGACAATAGAGGTAAATGGCTGGACTAAACATGATGAAAACAATGATGATGTGAGTGATGCAAGTAGAGGATGCTTTGGTCTTCCCTTGGCTTACACCTGTCCTCACTTTGATCAGCAGTGCCCCATAGGAAATGAGAAGGAGGATGAAGCATCCTGAGGTTACAAGGCCACTGTTGATAAACATAGCAAATTCTAGACTGTAGGTGTTGGTGCAAGCCAACCTGATTATTTGGGTCACATCACAGAAATAGTTGTCCAGTTTATTGGGACCACAGAAAGGGAGTGGGAAGATGAGAATAACCTGGATTATAGAATGTGTGAATCCTCCAGCCCATGAAGCCATCACCAAAGCCCAGCAAGCTGGTTTGGTGATTATAGTTACATAATGCAATGGGAAATAGATAGCCACATACCGATCCAATGCCATGGAAATAAGGAGATTGATCTCAGCTCCACCTAAAAAATGGATTAAAAAAAGCTGTGTCAGGCAACCTTTGAATGAGATGGTTTGAAATCCAGAGAAGAGGTTGATTATCAACTTTGGAGGGGTGACACAGCTGTAGCAAATGTCCATCAAAGCCAGGTTGGCCAAGAAGAAAAACATGGGAGCTCCTAGTTGGGGGTCTTTCAAAATAGTCACAATGATGAGAACGTTCCCAGGAAGAATGATGACATAGAAGATCAAGAGGAGGATACACAAAAAGACTTGCAGTTCCCTGGTCTCTACTAACCCCTCAAGAACAAACTCAGTGAGGTTGCTTGAGTCCATTCTTTTTGTATGTATTCCTGTAGTGGAATAATGATTGGAATATTGAGTGGGAGGAAATTTGTAACAAAGCCTTTTATATCATGCATACAAACATCTAGGCTATCACTCATTGGCAAGACAACATGGTGTCACTCTTTACTCATATTCAGTTTTTTTCCTTGTAGTTTACATGTATGATTGTGCCATTTCAATTTCTATACACAGTCAAGCTCTCAGTTTTTAAAATAGCTGTTTGGAAGGCAAGTGTCCACAGGTCTACATAAGCTGATTACTTAGGAGTTGAGGTCCAATTCATTTCAAAACTGGCCTATTGTAACCAGTACTATAACCTTGCAATAGCAGAAGTACCAGAAACATCTAAATATCTATCCATCCAGTCACAAGGAGACAGACAACAATTGCATAGTAGTAAACCTATTTTACCAATATCAAAGGACTTGGTTGATTGCTTTCTCCTGAATTTGGAGATTAAAAATTGTTTGTCCGTATTAAGCGTGCCCAGTTTCTATGAGATGGTTTCTCTGTATTGCATTTCTGTCTCATAAAAATCTGTGTCGTCTCAAGTCCCCCATTGAGAAGGTTGGAAAGAGGGAATGTTCCTAGATGAACTTAAATACGTAATTGAAAATCACTTCAATAAAGCAATGCATTCTTCTCTGGGACCAGAAATAAAAGCAATGAAAGAAAAGAAGGTATTAAAGAGAGAGGATACAGCTGGGCTACCCTTGAACACCATTTATAAAAAGTTAATTCAGTCTCTGAATGTCTTGCCTTACTCCTAGGTCAAAGTCTCATTCTCATTTCTTCTGAGGCCTAGTAGACATTGTGAGTGAGATGGACACTTGGATGCCTTGGAGGAAGAGAGTAAAGGAGAGGACTTGTTCTTTGAGCAAGCCAGAAGATAGTAGGTGTCTCTGGATAAACTGGGCCCTTGTGTATGATTCCTTCTGATAATCTCCAAGGACCTTATTAAAAAGTTTATTCTAGGCAAAGTTTTTTGAAAAGCAATTTTGAATTAAGTTTATTCATTAGGCAGAATTTTCCCTAGCAGATATTCCACAGGTGTCAAATCCACAGGACCCAACCTCAGCTTTGGCTGTGGAAGTGGTGACTGAGTCTGTTTTCCGGATTTCCAACCAACTAGTTGTTTTCAAACATAACAAATTCTGACATTGATTTTCTAACTTGTACATCATTCTAACTTGTACATAGTCTACAAAAAATTTCAATTCCAATTCACTTAATGGTTGTAAATGCAACCCTAAACCCTTGGGTTCCCTTTAAATAATAACATCACTTTCTTTTAATTCCTAGCCAATGTTACATAGGCTTTGATGTGTAACAGCTAAAATTGTTGACTGAATTGGCAATATCTGGCCTTGACCATTGTGATAAGTATAACTGACTTCCTATGAGTCCTGATACAGTTCCTGATACCAAGGTGTGCTATTTTTGATGGTTTGAAAATCTGGGTATCATGGGATGTTTTCACACTTTTACAACATTCCATATTAAACTTTTTAAAGCAATTGTTCTGTTTTCTTCTTTTGACTTAGAATAGAATAAAACATATTTGGAAGGGACCTTGTAGGTCATCTAGTCCAACCCTATACTCAAGCAGGAGACCTTAAACCATTTCTGACAGATGGCAGTCCAGTCTCTTCTTGAAGGCTTCCAGTGATGAAGCTCCCACAACTTCCAAAAGCAAGCTGCACCATTGGTTGATTGTTCTCACTGTCAGAAAATTTATCCTTATTTCTAGGTTGATTCCAGTGGTGGAATTCAATTTAACAAGCAGTTTGGTAAGCACACACTTCGCATGGCATTTTGGCTGCTGTGACACATTGCTGGCTCACACTTAATTGATTACCCGCTAAGGTTCCAAGATCCCTCTCGCAGTTACTGCTTATTAATCCTGGTTTCACCCAATCTATATGTGTACTTTTGGTTTTTATTGACTAAATGTAAGAGTTTACTTTTCTCTACATTGACTTTCACTTTGCTAGATAGGGCCTAGTGTTCATGTCTGTCAAGATCCATCTGTATCTTGAGCCAATCATCTAGGGTTTTGGCTATTCCTGCCAACTTAATATTCTCTACAAATTTGATTAGTTCCCCTTCTATGCTCTCATCTAAGCCATTTAAGAAGATATTGAAGAGTACTGGGTAAAAAATACAATCTTATAGCACCCTACTGCTTACTTTCCTCCATGTAGTATAGTCCTGTTAAGGACTACTCGTTGAATACAGTTTGTCAACCAATTTCAAATCCATCTGGTGGTGATGCTATCTGTCCCACTTTTTTCTAGCCTACTAAGAACTGGGTTGTGGTCTACTTTGTCAAATGCCTTGGTGAAGTCTAAATATATCATGTTCACAGCATTTCGCTGGTTTATGGGTCCCAGTGGTTAATATTCATCAAAATCAGAGAGGTGTTCCCTTACCTGTTGCGCGCGCGCGCACACACACACACATTCAATTCTGCATTAGGTAAGTGATTGATACCAGAAATGGACTTTAGCCTGAATAACTTTCCAACAATTAAACTTAAATTTCCATAATTGAAGTTGATCGGTAAAGTAGCCAACATGGTGATTGTTGAGAATGGTGGCAACCAATGTCCTGAGAGTTGTCCAGCTTGGGAAATTATTACATTAGATTTATGGCAATCAATACATAATCAAGTCATCCAAAATTGGTTTTCCCTTTGTTGATCAGCATGAAAATTATTAAGAGAATATGTTGACCTATGTGATTGATGTTATGCATATGATTAAAATAAACTGATATTGTGCAACCTAGAATGTATAAAAAAGTGAATGTTTGCAATAAATTGTAAGCAAATTTTATTTTTAAACAAGGCAAGATTTATTTTTGTTTATTAAAAAATAGAATTTTATTTCAATGTTAGACATTATCTCACATGTTAACATCACACTGTATAGGTTACTGTATGGTTCTGCAATTCATTAGAAGGACATTCAACAAGGACTTCTCCCACTAAATGTTGCAGTTCTTTAGCAGTCTCCACATGGCAACTTTGACTTCCTTATTCCTCAAGGTGTAAATCATAGGGTTCATCAAAGGGAAAATCACAGTGTGGAGAAAACCCACCATTTTGTCAAAGGGGAAGTCGTGGAAGGGGTGACAATAGAGGTAAATGGCTGGACCAAACATGATGAAAACAATGATGATGTGAGTGATGCAAGTAGAGGATGCTTTGGTCTTCCCTTGGCTGACACCTGTCCTCACTTTGATCAGGAGTGCCCCATAGGAAATGAGAAGGAGGACAAAGCATCCAGCATTTATAAGGCCGCTGTTGATAAACATAGCAAATTCTAGACTGTAGGTGTTGGTGCAAGCCAACCTGATTATTTGGGTCACATCACAGAAATAGTTGTCCAGTTTATTGGGACCACAGAAAGGGAGTGGGAAGATTAGAATAATCTGGATTATAGAATGTGTGAATCCTCCAGCCCATGAAGCCATCACCAAAACCCAGCAGGCTGGCTTGGTGATTACAGTTACATAATGCAATGGGTGACAAATGGCCACATATCTATCAATTGACATGGAAATAAGGAGAAAGGCCTCAGCTCCACCTAGAAAGTGGATGAAAAAAACCTGTATCATGCAACCTTTGTATGAGATGGTTTGGCATCCAGAGAAGAGGTTGATTATCATCTTTGGAGGGGTGACACAGCTGTAGCAAATGTCCATCAAAGCCAGGTTGGCCAAGAAGAAAAACATGGGAGCTCCTAGTTGGGGGTCTTTCAAAATAGTCACAATGATGAGAATGTTCCCAGGAAGAATGATGACATAGAAGATCAAGAGGAAGATACACAAAAAGACTTGCAGTTCCCTGGTCTCTACTAACCCCTCAAGAACAAACTCAGTGAGGTTGCTTGAGTCCATTCTTTTTGTGTGTATTCCTGTAGTGGAATAATGATTGGAATATTGAGTGGGAGGAAATTTGTAACAAAGCCTTTTATATCATGCATACAAACATTTCGGCAATGATGTCTTGGCAAGAGAAAATAGTGTCAAATCTTTACTGCTATTCAGTTTTTTTTCTCTTGCAGTTTGTAGCCCACATATAATATGCCATAAATCCTTCGTTTTCTACTTCTATACATGGAGATGCTTACAGCCTTTAAAACCATTAGTTGGAAAGCAAGTGTCTACCTAAGTTGTTTACTTTCTCCTGACTCTGGGCCACTTGATGTTTCAAATTCTCTGGAGGTGTGGTCCGATTCATTTCAAAACTACCATACTATAACCATCACCTTTCTGAGTAGGACACATAGGGCCAATGTTTTTTGCTAAAATGATCAAAGTCTTTGAATGGTCTCCTTCTTCACAGCAAATTCCCATTTTGAGAAGGCTTTGTTTTTGCCTATAATAAAGAACTTTGACTCATTTGTTCTGCAAATTGAGGAGTTAAAAGTGAGCTTAAAACTTGTTGAAGAGGTACTTAGTTTCAAACACATTTTTCAGATCTCTGCTTATAGGATTTATCTGGAAGGAAAGATCTTTCAAAGTCACTGTCCCCTGTGGGCCTTCTCATTTTATGTAAAATATATTCATTCCTTCATTGAAGAGATGCATTGCCTGTTTCTCAAGTCAGCCTTACCTATAAAAATCTATCCTACTCATAATGTGAAGTAGAACAATATCTGAAATGCAGATTAGACTGTCAAATAATGGCAATGCACAGAGAAAGAGAAAATGGAATGATATCAGCAGATAAAATTGCTGTTAAAAGGAGTAATGAATCAAGCTTTACCTTAATTCTTCTCAGATGTTGTTCCTGATGTTCTCTTTCTCACTTTGCTTGTTTTCTTCAATACAATCTCTAGTAGGAATTATGGTTGTTGGTTGATTATGGTTGTTGATTAATTAATTATATTGTTAATTATAATTATATCATGCATACAAACATCTAGGCTATCACTCATTGGCAAGACAAAATGGTGTCACTCTTTACTCATATTCAGTTTTTTTCCTTGTAGTTTGCATGTATGATTGTGCCATTTCAATTTCTATACACAGTCAAGCTCTCAGTTTTTAAAATAGCTGTTTGGAAGGCAAGTGTCCACAGGTCTACATAAGCTGATTACTTAGGAGTTGAGGTCCAATTCATTTCAAAACTGGCCTATTGTAACCAGTACTATAACCTTGCAATAGCAGAAGTACCAGAAACATCTAAATATCTATCCATCCAGTCACAAGGAGACAGACAACAATTGCATAGTAGTAAACCTATTTTACCAATATCAAAGGACTTGGTTGATTGCTTTCTCCTGAATTTGGAGATTAAAAATTGTTTGTCCGTATTAAGCGTGCCCAGTTTCTATGAGATGGTTTCTCTGTATTGCATTTCTGTCTCATAAAAATCTGTGTCGTCTCAAGTCCCCCATTGAGAAGGTTGGAAAGAGGGAATGTTCCTAGATGAACTTAAATACGTAATTGAAAATCACTTCAATAAAGCAATGCATTCTTCTCTGGGACCAGAAATAAAAGCAATGAAAGAAAAGAAGGTATTAAAGAGAGAGGATACAGCTGGGCTACCCTTGAACACCATTTATAAAAAGTTAATTCAGTCTCTGAATGTCTTGCCTTACTCCTAGGTCAAAGTCTCATTCTCATTTCTTCTGAGGCCTAGTAGACATTGTGAGTGAGATGGACACTTGGATGCCTTGGAGGAAGAGAGTAAAGGAGAGGACTTGTTCTTTGAGCAAGCCAGAAGATAGTAGGTGTCTCTGGATAAACTGGGCCCTTGTGTATGATTCCTTCTGATAATCTCCAAGGACCTTATTAAAAAGTTTATTCTAGGCAAAGTTTTTTGAAAAGCAATTTTGAATTAAGTTTATTCATTAGGCAGAATTTTCCCTAGCAGATATTCCACAGGTGTCAAATCCACAGGACCCAACCTCAGCTTTGGCTGTGGAAGTGGTGACTGAGTCTGTTTTCCGGATTTCCAACCAACTAGTTGTTTTCAAACATAACAAATTCTGACATTGATTTTCTAACTTGTACATCATTCTAACTTGTACATAGTCTACAAAAATTTCAATTCCAATTCACTTAATGGTTGTAAATGCAACCCTAAACCCTTGGGTTCCCTTTAAATAATAACATCACTTTCTTTTAATTCCTAGCCAATGTTACATAGGCTTTGATGTGTAACAGCTAAAATTGTTGACTGAATTGGCAATATCTGGCCTTGACCATTGTGATAAGTATAACTGACTTCCTATGAGTCCTGATACAGTTCCTGATACCAAGGTGTGCTATTTTTGATGGTTTGAAAATCTGGGTATCATGGGATGTTTTCACACTTTTACAACATTCCATATTAAACTTTTTAAAGCAATTGTTCTGTTTTCTTCTTTTGACTTAGAATAGAATAAAACATATTTGGAAGGGACCTTGTAGGTCATCTAGTCCAACCCTATACTCAAGCAGGAGACCTTAAACCATTTCTGACAGATGGCAGTCCAGTCTCTTCTTGAAGGCTTCCAGTGATGAAGCTCCCACAACTTCCAAAAGCAAGCTGCACCATTGGTTGATTGTTCTCACTGTCAGAAAATTTATCCTTATTTTTAGGTTGATTCCAGTGGTGGAATTCAATTTAACAAGCAGTTTGGTAAGCACACACTTCGCATGGCATTTTGGCTGCTGTGACACATTGCTGGCTCACATTTAATTGATTACCCGCTAAGGTTCCAAGATCCCTCTCGCAGTTACTGCTATTAATCCTGGTTTCACCCAATCTATATGTGTACTTTTGTTTTTCTTGACTAAATGTAAGTTTACTTTTCTCTACATTGAATTTCACTTTGCTAGATAGGGCCTAGTGTTCATGTCTGTCAAGATCCATCTGTATCTTGAGCCAATCATCTAGGGTTTTGGCTATTCCTGCCAACTTAATATTCTCTACAAATTTGATTAGTTCCCCTTCTATTTGATTAGTTCCCCTTCTAAATCTAAGCCATTTACGAAGATATTTATTTATTTATTTATTTATTTATTTATTTATTTATTTATTTATTTATTTGATTTGCCAATTGTTTACAAGATAATAAGTATAAGTGTATACATAGTTGTGAATACATGAAATGGGTACATATAAGAAAAATAAAAGAAGAATAAGAGAAACAATAGGACAGGGACGGTAGGCACGTTGGTGCGCTTATGCACGCCCCCTACAGACCTCTTAGGAAAGGGTGAGGTCAATAGTAGACAGTCTAAGATTAAAGTTTTTGGGGTTTGGGAAGAAACTACAGAGTCGGGTAGAGTATTCCAGACATTGACCACTCTATTGCTGAAGTCGTATTTCCTGCAATCAAGTTTGGTGCGGTTAACTTTAAGTTTGTATCTATTGTGTGCTGTTGTGTTGTTATGGTTGAAGCTGAAGTATTCATTGACAGGTAGGACATTGCAATGTATGATTTTATATACCATGCTTAAATCAGACCGAAGGCGGCGTAATTCAAGGTTTTCTAGTTCTAGAATTTCAAGTCTGGTGGCATAAGGTATTCTACAACAAGTAGAGGAGTGGAGAACTCTTCTTGTAAAATATTTCTGGACTTTCTCAATTGTGCTAATATCAGATACGTAATGTGGGTTCCAGACTGATGAACTGTATTCGAGTATTGGTCTAGCAAATGTTTTGTATGCTCTGGTTAGTAGTGTGATATTACCAGAGAAAAAGCTACGTAGGATTAGGTTAACAACTCTTAATGCCTTTTTGGCTATGTAGTTGCAGTGGGCTCTAGCACTTAGATCATTAGAGGTGAGTATTCCAAGGTCCTTTACAGAGCTTGGGTCATCAACAAGATCTTGACTATTCAGCTTGTATTTTATTTTCTGATTTTTTTTGCCAATATGTAAGACAGAGCATTTATTTGTTGAGATTTGAAGTTGCCATTTGTTTGACCATTCTGATACATAGTCAAGATCTTTTTATAGGGTAGCAGTATTGTCTGTGATATTGAACAGCTTTACATCATCAGCGAAAAGAACGCAATTGCTCTTAATATGATCACAGAGGTCATTTATGTAGAGTATGAAGAGAGTTGGTCCTAGAACACTGCCTTGGGGGACACCACTATTGACAGGTACAGAATTTGATAGGACGCTCCCAATTTTGACCATTTGTTGTCTGTTTGCCAGGAATGCTTCATCCAGTTATTCAGTTGTCCAGAGATACCATAGGATTTTATTTTTAGGAGTAGTTTGTCGTGTACCACTGAATCAAAGGCTTTACAGAAGTCTATGTAGATTGCGTCTATTGCTTTGCCCTGGTCGAGTTGTGTCGTCCATATGTTTTTGCAGTGTAAGAGTTGCAGATTACAGGATAGTTTTTTTCTGAAACCAAATTGTTTATTGGAGAGTAGGTTGTTTGTCTCTAAGTGGAGGATGATGGATTGGTTAATAATTGATTCCATGACTTTACAGGTGACGCAGCATAAGGAGATTGGTCTGTAATTTTCAACTAGGCTTGGGTCTCCCTTTTTGAAGATGGGGATGACTGTGGCTTGTGACCATAGGTTAGGCAAGGAGCTGGTCCTGAAAGATTTTTCAAAGATTATGCTTAGAGGTTTGGCTATGGCAGTGGATAGCTTTTTTAAGAAGTAGGCACATATTCCACCGGTCCAATAGATAGAGATGGTTTTAGATTGCGTAGTGCTTTTTCAACATTGTCTTCTGTAAAATCGATATGTATTAGATCATTGTTGTTATCTGTGAGTACGGCTAGGAAATACTGGGCATGATCCATTGCTGTTTACAAATACTGAGCGAAGAATGTGTTAAAGATGTTGGCTTTAATGGTGTCGTCGTTGCAGTCTTTACCATCAGGTCCTATCAAGGGTGGGATAGACCTTGAGTCTTTTAGTTTGTTGTTTACAAAATTGTAAACGCACGGGTGGAATTGGTGCTTAGAAGGTTTTCCTCTTGTTTAATGTGATAATTGATGCATTCGGTCTTTATCTGGTGGCATACATTTTTGTATCGGCTTTTGAAATTGGCAACGTGACCAGATTTGTTTTTCCGCCAGAGTGATCTCTTTTGGATTGAAGTTTCCTTATTGTTATGGGTAATCTGCTTTTTGTTTTGTTTTGGGAGTTGTTGTTGGTACATATAGTTTGATGACTCTTTTGACTTCAAGTAAAAATATGTTGTAATGGTCTTCAACAGTATTGCATCCAGTGAATAGAGATTGCCAATCAAGGGATGAGAGATCGTTGTCTATAAGATCATAGTTGCCTTTTTTGAAGTTACAATTGGGGATTACATCATTGTGGTGATTTTTGTGTGGGCGTATATTGAAGAATACTGGGTAAAAAATGCAATCTTATAGCACCCTACTGCTTACTTTCCTCCATGTAGTATAGTCCTGTTAAGGACTACTCGTTGAATACAGTTTGTCAACCAATTTCAAATCCATCTGGTGGTGATGCTATCTGTCCCACTTTTTTCTAGCCTACTAAGAACTGGGTTGTGGTCTACTTTGTCAAATGCCTTGGTGAAGTCTAAATATATCATGTTCACAGCATTTCGCTGGTTTATGGGTCCCAGTGGTTAATATTCATCAAAATCAGAGAGGTGTTCCCTTACCTGTTGCGCGCGCGCGCACACACACACACACACATTCAATTCTGCATTAGGTAAGTGATTGATACCAGAAATGGACTTTAGCCTGAATAACTTTCCAACAATTAAACTTAAATTTCCATAATTGAAGTTGATCGGTAAAGTAGTCAACATGGTGATTGTTGAGAATAGTGGCAACCAATGTCCTGAGAGTTGTCCAGTTTGGGAAATTATTACATTAGATTTATGGCAATCAATACATAATCAAGTCATCCAAAATTGGTTTTCCCTTTGTTGATCAGCATGAAAATTATTAAGAGAATATGTTGACCTTTGTGGTTGATGTTATGCATATGATTAAAATAAACTGATATTGTGCAACCTAGAATGTATAAAAAAGTGAATGAATGTTTGCAATAAATTGTAAGCAAATTTTATTTTTAAACAAGGCAAGATTTATTTTTGTTTATTAAAAAATAGAATTTTATTTCAATGTTAGACATTATCTGACATGTTAACATCACACTGTATAGGTTACTGTATGGTTCTGCAATTCAATAGAAGGACATTCAACAAGGACTTCTCCCACTAAATGTTGCAGTTCTTTAGCAGTCTCCACATGGCAACTTTGACTTCCTTATTCCTCAAGGTGTAAGTTATAGGGTTCATCAAAGGGAAAACCCCAGCGTGGAGAAAACCTACCACTTTGTCAAAGGGAAAGTCGTGGAAGGGGTGACAGTAGAGGTAAATGGCTGGACCAAACATGATGAAAACAATGATGATGTGAGTGATGCAAGTAGAGGATGCTTTGGTCTTCCCTTGGCTGACACCTGTCCTCACTTTGATCAGCAGTGCCCCATAGGAAATGAGAAGGAGGAAGAAGCATCTTGTGGTTATAAGGCCACTGTTGATAAACATAATAATTTCTAGTCTATAGGTATTGGTGCAAGCCAACCTGATTATCTGGGTGATATCACAGAAGAAGTTGTCCAGTTTATTGGGACCACAGAAAGGGAGTGGGAAGATGAGAATAACCTGGATTATAGAATGTGTGAATCCTCCAGCCCATCAAGCCATCACCAAAACCCAGCAGGCTTGGTGATTACAGTTACATAATGCAATGGGTGACAAATGGCCACATATCTATAAAATGCCATGGAAATAAGGAGATTGATCTCAGATGCACCTAGAAAGTGGATGAAAAAAACCTGTGTCATGCAACCTTTGTATGAGATAGTTTGGCTTCCAGAGAAGAGGTTGATTATCATCTTTGAAGGGGTGACACAGCTAGTAAATGTCCATCAAAGCCAGGTTGGCCAAGAAGAAAAACATGGGAGCTCCCAATTGGTGGTCTTTCAAAATAGTCATAATGATGACGATGTTACCAGAGAAAATGATGATGTAGAAAATCAAGAGGAAGACACAGAACAGGAACTGAAGTTCTCTGATCTCTGATAATCCTTCAAGAATAAATTCAGAATAAATAAATTCACGGTTGCCTGAATCCATCCTCCTTCTGTATCCCTGTGGAGAAATAATATGGGAATGTTAAGTAAGAGGAAATTTATAAGAAGTAAGGTTTGTCTTGTATGCAAACATGAAGACAATCTCTTATTGACGAGAGAAAATAGTGTTACTCTTTACTTCAGTTTTTTATCTTGCAGTTTGCAGCCCACATAAAATTGTGCCACAAATCCTTTGTTTTGTATTTCTATACACAGTAATGCTTGCAGCCCTTAAAAAAGCTGTTTGGGAAACAATGGCTGCTCATCTATCTAAAATGTTTGCTAGTTCCAGCTGATGTTTCAGATTTCTTGGGATCGACATACAGAAAAGGTCACAAGTATACAGAAATGAGCAGATGAGGCTAAAACATATGAAAAATAATTGCAGGAATTGAGTATGTCTACTACAGTGAAAAGAAGTAACTGGGTTGACATGATAGCAGTGTTCCAATTTTTGAGGGGCTACCATAACAATGAAACTGGTCAATCTATTCCCCAAGGCTCCAGAAGGTAAGGCAAGAAAAAATGGATGGAAACTAATCAAGGAGAGAACCAACCTAGAACTAACAAAAATATTTCCAACAATGACAACAATTAACCAATGGAACAGCTTTCCTTCAGAAGTTGTGGATGCTCCATCACTGGAGGTTCTTAAGAAGAGACTGGATAGCCACTTTTCTGGAATGGTATAGGGTCTCCTGCTTATGCAAAGGGTTTGACTAGAAGACCTCCAAGGTCCCTTCCAAGTTTCAACTCTGTAATTTTGTTCTGTTCTGAAGTTAAAAGTGAGTTAACTAGTTGTTGAAGAGGCACCTAGTTTCAAACACAATTTTTGAGGGTCTGCACACAGGTTTTATCTGGAAGGAGAGATCTTTCAACATCCTTTTGCCCTATGGCCATTCTCAGTTGCATGTAAAATTTATTTATTATGCTGGCCATTGCCCTTACAAGCTGACTTAGTTTCTTCATTGAATAAATGTGTCATCTGCTTTTCATGTCATCCTTATTCATAAAAAGCTACCCTATTGATAAAGTGAAATAGAGCAATCTTTGAAACACCAATTAAAATATCAAACAACAGGAGGGCACATGGAAATAGAATGATGTAAGAAGATAAAACTGTTGTTAAAAATAATATCACATCAAGACTTACCTTAAGTTCTTCTCAAATGTTGCTCCTGACCTTCTTCTTGTCACTTTGCTTGTTTCCTATAGTGCAATCTCTAGTAGGAATTACATTATGGTTGTTGCTCGGTTGTCTCTGTTAAATTGGTGGTTGACTAGCTACCCCAGAAAAAAGATTGATATGCCAAGTTGGAATTTGGAGTGGGAGATCACTGATATTAGAGTCAGCTGGAAGTGATTATACTTTCTTGGATGGAGAAGTTCTTGACTGTCCCCGTTTTATTAGTCCCTGTTGTTAGATCGGGGTGGATCGGTTCCCAAGGAGACGCGAGACCATTCATAACGTTCAGCTCTTTATTTAGTTCTAGTTCAGTACAAAAACTTGGAGCCGCGGCAACCCTTCATATAGGGATTGCTCGTGGCTCGGCGGCCAATGACAACGCTTTGAATCTCCCGTGATTGGCTCGGCCAATCGCGGTATATTCTTAGCTCACCAATCACGGCCGTTCAGTCAGCCAATCCGGTTGCTGTCCATGTGGACCAATCAGTTGTCAGGGTTTGGAGTATGCTAATATAGCACACCCCTCCCCTCTTGGTTTCGTCTGACGGAGCGTGGTTATGTAGTCGCGCAGGTAGGTGGGGCTTCGTACTTGCCTAGTTGACTTGCGCGGTTCAGTTCGAGCGTGGTCCTCGACCGGTTCGGACGAACTCCTTGTCTCTCCGATTCTCTGGGATGGAACCGCCTAGAAGGGTGAGCCGGGCCTCCTTTAGTAGCTCCCTCCCGGTCTACTCAGGCTGGTCGAGCTGCCGCTTCTGTTGTTCCCACCTGGTTTTTCCGGGCTGGTTGAACTGGCTTGGCTGCTCCTTCCAGGTGAAGTTTCCTGGGATTCGTGGTCGGTTGGTTCGACATCTACCGGTGAGTAAGGCTGGTTTATTTGGGGTTGGTTTCTGGGTGGGGGGGTGTTCTGTTTGCGTTTTAGGATTTCCCTCTCCTCTTTGCTCATGGTTTGAGGTTTCCGCCCCTTCTGATTTCTTGGTCGGGTGTTTGTGTGCTGTCAGCGGCTAGTCTTGACCTTAGCTGGTTGATGTGCCGCTTCCAGCTTCGTCCGTCGGTGGTCTGCAGTTGGTAGGACCGGGGGCCCGTTATCTGGGTGATTGTTGCTGGTACCCAGAGTGGGTCCCCTGTAAAATTTTTAGCGTACACGGTGTCTCCGATGCTGAATATTCTGTATTTGCTGGATGAGTCCGGGGGTTTCTCAGGGTTATATGTGGGGTGCATTCTGTCTAATGGGGATCTTAGTTTTCTGCCCATTAGTAATTCTGCTGGGCTTTTGTTTGTGGTTGAGCTGGGTGTGATGTGCTGGATAAAAAGCATTTTATTAATTTTTTCTTGTATGTTGCCGGTTTCAATTTTTTGGATGGTATTTTTTGTGTATTGAACCATGCGTTCCGCCCGTCTGTTCGCCACTGGATGAGCGGGCGCGGTTAATGCATGGCGTATCCCCTGTTCTGCCAGGAATTTTTCGAATGCTAGTGCAGTAAACTGTGTCCCGTTATCCGACACTAGCACTTGTGGCAAAGAGTTTGCTCAGTTTCTTGATGACGGCTTCTGTGGTTGTTGATTCCATGGTGCTTACCTCCAACCAGTTGGAGTAAGCATCGACAGTGATCAGGAACATGTGCCCCTTGGTTGGCCCCGCGAAGTCTATATGGATTCTAGACCAGGGGCCCCTTGGAGTCTCCCATTCTCGGATCGGGGCAGCTGGGGGGGGGGGGCTTGGTCTAGTCTCCTGGCACCTTTTGCATGTGGCTACCCAGTTTTCTATTTGTTTGTCCATTCCTGGCCACCAGGCGTAGCTCCTGGCCAGGCTTTTCATTTTAACCATACCTGGGTGCCCCTCATGCAACATAGACAAAACCCTTTTCTGCAAGGTCTCTGGAATTACGACTTTGTCCCCCCCAAAGTATGCAGCCCTTCTGGGTAAAGAGTTCAGTTTGTCGGTTCCGGAAGGGTTTGAACTGTTTGTCTCTGTCACCTTCTGGCCACCCTTTTCCCACCCAGCTCAAGACCCGCGCCAGCCGCTTGTCTTTATTGGTTTCTCTGGCAATGTCTGGTGCGGTCAGGAGTGGGTTGGGCAATGTCTCTATTTGCAGGGTTGTCATTGTGGGTGCTGGGTTGTCCTCCAAGTCTGGCAGGGGGGAACGGCTCAATGCGTCCGCGTGTGAGATGTCCTTGCCGGGTCGATGTGTCAGCTGGTAATTGTAGGCGGCAAGGAACTCAGACCACCTTCTCATCCTCGGTGATAGGATGTTTGGGGTGGCCTTGTTCCCTGCTAGGATCCCTAGCAGTGGCTTGTGGTCAGTGACAATGGAAAAGGTCCTACCGTAAAGGTACTCATGGAATCTTTTGACGCCGGCGATGACTGCTAGGGCCTCCTTGTCCAGCTGACTGTAGTTTCTTTCTGGCTTGGAGAGTGTCCTCGAAAAGAAAGCGATGGGTGCTTCCTTCCCATCTGGTAGCGTGTGGCTGAGGATGGCTCCGACGCCGAAGGCTGATGCGTCGCATGTCACCGTCAGTGGCAGGGTCTCGTTATACTGGATGAGAACTGCATCGGATGTTAGTAGGTTTTTTGTGTGTGTGAAGGCATTTTCCTCCCACTTCCCCCAGCTCCAGGTGGCTGTTTTGTCCAACAGCCTATGCAACAGTTCCGCCACGGTCGCCTTTTGGGGCAGGAAAACATTGTAAAAGTTAATGAGCCCCAGGAAAGCCTGAAGTTTGGTTTTATTTCTTGGTCTGGGGGCTTCCTTGATGGCTCTGAGTTTTTTCTCTGTGGGGTGGATCCCGTATCTGTCTAGGAGGTACCCCAGGAATTCAACCCTTTCTGCCCGCAGCTGGCATTTCTCTTTCTTAACCTTAAGTCCAGAGTCTTTGAATTTTTTCAGTACCTCCCTTAGCCGGGCTTCCAATTGTCTCTCATTTGTTGCGGCCACTAGCACATCATCAAAATAGGGCACCACCCCTTTTATGCCTTGAAGCAACCTCTCCATTAGGCTCTGAAAGACCCCTGGCGCCACGCTGACTCCGAATTGGAGTCGGTTACACCAGAAAGCCCCTCAGTGGGTCACAATAGTCTGAGCTTCTGCAGTTGCGGCATCGACCAGCAGTTGTTGGTAGGCTTATGCCAGGTCGAGTTTGGCGAAGACTCGGCCTCCCCCCAGTGAGTGCAGAAGGTGTTGTACCACTGGGACGGGATAGGCACTCTGTTGGAGTGCGTGGTTGAGGGTGGCCTTGTAGTCCCCGCAGATTCTCACAGACCGATCTGGCTTGATGGGGGTGACTATGGGGGTCTCCCACCAGGTGTGATTAATTGGATCCAACACCCCTTGCATGATGAGCTTGTCTAGTTGCTCATCTATTTTGGGTTTGAGTGCGAATGGCACTCGCCGCGGTTTAAGGCAGATTGGGGCGATGCTAGGGTCTAGATTAAATGAAATTGGGGACCCCCGGTACTTGCCTGGGCTGTTGTCGAAGACCTCTTGGAAATCCCTCACGAGCGTCGCCTCATCGATGTGGTGGATGCCGGTCACCTCGATGCCCAGAGGTGTGAACCACTGCAATCCCAGGAGGCTCGGGTGGTCTCGGTCGACGATGGTGAGCGGCAACACTTCTGTACGCCCCTTAAATGTGATTTTAAAATGTCTGACTCCAACTACAGGGATACAGTTTCCCTGGTAGTCCTTGAGGGTTAGCTTCTGGCTTTCCAGCTCGTAGTGGCGGATGGTAGACACCAGGCGCTTGATTGTGCGCCAGGAAACCATGGAGAGGTAGGACCCGGAATCCACCTCCATCTCACATGGTTGATCCTCGATGCCCACCTCCACGTGTACTTTCTGGGCGTCGATGGTTGAGGAGTGGCCAATGATGACTGTCTGGTGGGTCTCCTCCCTTTGTCTCGCCTTGCTGAGTCACTTGCTCCGGCCATCCCAGCTCCAGCGGCTCTCTGTGTGACGGTCTCTGGCCTTGGGGGGGTGCCATCTCGCCGTCTGTGGCTGCCCTCTCGTCGTCGTGGGCTGTAGTTCTGTTTGTTCTGGCATACCTTGGCGATGTGCCCCCGCTTTTCGCAATGCCGGCAGATGGCATTGAGGAAACGGCATTCCGAGCGGGGGTGATTGCCTCCGCAGCCGGCACACTGGAACCTTGACTTACGTCCCCTCAGTTCCCGCCGATCTCGCGCTGTCTGAAGCCGGTGGATTTCCTCCTCCTCGTCCTTGGTATCCGAGAAGGAGTCGACGTCGCCATGGTGGGTGGTGATGGTCTCCCGATGGCCGGTTTCTGTGCGCTTCTCCGGTGCCGGGGTCGTCTCGATGACCGCCGGCCGGTCAGTTGTGTTCACCTGCCGCATCCGGGCCGCCGACCTTCGGGTCGCCTCTGCGGCAGCTGCCTCAGTGAGGGCATCGGCAAGGGAAATGTCGCCCTTTGCCATGAGCCGGCTCTGTAGGACAGGGTCCCAGAGTCCTAGGATGACGCGGTCTCACAGGACCTCGTCTAGGTCAGTGAAGTCACACAGGCCCCCGAGGTCCCTCAGCACCACCACAAAATCGCTGAGGCCCTCGCCCTCGCGCTGGTCCCACCGGTAGACGTCATGCCTCCGGATGAGAATGGGCACGGCGGGGGGCATAATGGTTCCGCAGTTTGGGCTCGAGATCGGCCCAATCCATTTCTTTGACATCAGCTGGTTTGGCCAGGGCTTTGGCCATCTTGAACACTGCGGGCCCGCAGTGTGTTGAAGGCTCTGCCCTTTTTTCTGGCGTTGGCATCCTTGAGATTGCTGCATTCTAGGAACATTTGGCATCCTTGAGATTGCTGCATTCTAGGAACATTTGGAATCTATTGGTGTAGATTCCCAATCCTCAGCCGCAGGGTTGAAGGGTGCGGGTGGCGAGGTAGTGCCGGCCATGCTGTCTGTTGTGCTGTGCTGCTTCGCCACGTGCTTGGTTGGTCTCTTGTCTCACGATCCCACCTTCGTCGCCAGTGTTAGATCGGGGTGGATCGGTTCCCAAGGAGACACGAGACCATTCGTAACGTTCAGCTCTTTATTTAGTTCTAGTTCAGTACAAAAACTTGGAGCCGCGGCAACCACCCGAGCCTCCTGGGATTGCAGTGGGATTGCTCGCGGCTCGGCGGCCAATGACAATGCTTTGAATCTCCTGCGATCGGCTCAGCCAATCGCGGTATATTCTTAGCGCACCAATCATGGCCGTTCAGTCAGCCAATCCGGTTGCTGTCCGTGTGGACCAATCAGTTGTCAGGGTTTGGAGTATGCTAATATAGCACACCTGTTTTCTCCCATTAAGTGCATCTATTTCCATAAAATAAATCTTCTGAATACAAAACTAATGTTATGTTTCCACATTGTGATAGGAGAAGCACCAGAAACATCTAAGTATCTATCAAGCTGGTCACAAGGAGACAGACAAAAACTGTATACTAGTAACCCTATTTTACAAACATCAAAGCATTGAGTATTTTTTCTTCTGAATTTGGAGATCAGATAATTGTTAATTCGATGTTAAGCATATCAGGATTCTACGAGTTATTTTGTCTCCATTTCATTTCTGTCTCATTAAAATCCATGTCCTTCTTAAGTCCCACCCTCTTTACAAAGTTGAAAAGAGTGAATGTTCTTAGGTGAATTTTGATACATAATTGGAAATAGCTTCAATAAACCAATGCATTTTTCTTTGAGAGCAGAAAGTAATGGAAGAAAAGAAAATATTAAAGAGAGAGGACGCAGCTGGGCAACTATTAAGCACTATTTATAGAAAATGAATTCTATAAATGAAAGTGAATCCAGTCCCTGAATATCTTGCCTTATTCCTAGGTCAAGCTCTTCCTCTCATTTCTTTCAAGGCCTAGTAGAAATTGTGAATGAAATGGACAGTTGGATGCTTGGAGGAAGAGAGAAAGGAGAGGATGGATAAGATGGCCACATACCATTTCCATTCTAAGAAAGCATTGATCCCCACAAGTATATTACTTCTCCCTTGAGCAAGTTAAAGATTGTGGTGTCCCCAGATAAACTGGGTCCTTATGTGCAATTCCTTTTGCTCCTCTCCAAGGACCTTATTAAAAAGTTCACCCCAGGCAAACTTTTTTGAAACGCAATTCTGAATTAAGTTTATTCATTTGATAGGATTTTCCCCAGCAGATTTTCTGCAGGTATCCCTTCATATGATGGTGGGATGAATTGGAATTATAGTCCAATCAATCAAGAGGCTGTTGGCTTCCATCAAGAATCCTGTTCCTCAAAACAGTCCCCAGGAACTTTTTTCTTATTTATTTAATTTATATGCTACCCATAATACTATCCAAAGTTGTATTGCTGGTACGTACATATTGCTAGTACAAGAAACAATATGGATGCTTATTTCTTTTAAGAGGACCTATTTTGAATCTGGAGAAAGAATTGGGAAGACCTTGGAAGATGATGTCCCCTCTTGAATAAATGAATGAATGAATGAATTTTTTATTGGTCAAGTGTAATTAAACACATGCTTTGGTGCATATGCTCTCAGTGTACATAAAAAGAAAGATACACTCATCAAGAATCATAAGGTACAATGCTTAATGATAGTCATTGAGGACCAAATACAAGGCAGTCTTTATTTTTGTCTTTTTTCATGGATTTTATTTCTAGTTTTATGATTCCTAACACTGACCAATGCCTGATTCCCACTCTTCCTTCTCCACAACAAAGAGGTATATCATAATGGAAGGAAGAACTAAATGGGAGAAGAGAAGATGATGATGGAGACACTATGCCCAAAGCAGTTATGGAAATGTCAAGGAGACAAAGAGAATCTCCTGATGGCAACCACTGTCATTCAATTGTGTGCCTTATTCAGCAACTGGTTTCTTGAAACTTGCTAATGATTTAAGAATACTAGCCATTCCTTGTGGAACACGGATGAAACGACCTGTGGTTCTAGAGCAGAGATGGAGAACAATATCCATTTTATGACTTGTGGACTTCAATCCCCAAACTTCCTGAGCAAGTTGGCTCAGGAATTCTGGAAGTTGAAATCCACAAGTCATAAAAAGCCCGTAGTTCCACATCCCTGCTCTAGAGCATGGTTATTTAACCTTTTGGCTTTTCTTGACCACATTGGGTAGGAATTGTCTTGAGCCACATATATGGTAAAATACATAATATAATGTATATAAATAACAAATCTCCTTTATTTTTAAATATGGTTTATTATCTCTTGTGGGGCCATATTACTAGCTGTTCAAGGGCCACATGCAACATGTTTGCCATGGTTGGATACATCTGTTTTAGAGTTTTCTTTTTTGGAGATTCTCTTGTTCACCATTATTGTTGAAGCTGACACTAGTTACCAACATTTTGAGGTAGGACCTAGGGAATATGGGAAAATTGTAGTGTAAGGCCCAAGAAATCTAGAATCCACCTGCTGAATATCTGTGAAATTACCATATTTTTTGCACTATAAGACACACTTCCCCCCCCCCCAAAAAAGTGGGTGGAAATGTCTGTGCATCTTATAGAGCTAATATTGCAGTGGGAGGAGGGGGATTGGTGCCTGTCACTGCCACTGCATTTGCCACTGCTGGGAAATGCTAGAGACTTTGCTGCCGAGCAGCTGATTAGAGGTTGGATCAGCCTCCTGGAATAATGCTGATCAGCTGTTCTAGGCAATTGCTGCTGCTGCGCCTATTTCCACCAATCACTGCCTATCAGTGCCACTGTTTGCTGCCACCACAATTCAACTGCTGCCAATCACCACTGCTGCTGATTGCCACCACCATCAATTGCCGCTGATTGCTGCTGCTGAATGGTAATGGTAGTAATAGGTGGCAGTGGTGGTGGTAGGTGGTGGTGATAGGTGCTGGCAAATGGCAATTGGCAGTGGCAAACAATGATCGTGATGGCAGCGATTGGCGATGATAGGTGGCAGCAGTGATAGGTGGCAGCGGCAATCTCCACTGCCTAGAACATCTGATTGGTGGTATTCTGGGAGGCTGATCAAACTTCCAATCAGCTGCTCAGCAGGAAAGGCTCCAGCATTCCCAGGCGGCAGCAGCAGCTCAGCTCAGTTGACCGGTGATGCGTGCAACTGAGCAGAACCCTGACAAGCAATGTGCTGGGGCTGCAATAACGTGCTGAAGCTGACCAGGCTATTTGCTGTTTGCTGTTTGCTGCAAGGATGCTAGCCAAATGAATACCAGATGGATGTTGGGAGACAGAAACAGTTTTTTTTTCTTGTTTTCCTCCCCAAAAGCTAGGTGCGTCTTATGTTCTGGAGCATCTTATAGTGCAAAAATTACATTAAGTTACTTAGCTTATTGTACATTGACATATGATTCTTTATATGTTTTAATGCCCTCATTCAGACCTCTAGCAATGTTGACTTCATCACAGCATAATTACATTGAGACAGGGCCAACAGGTTTTGCTTGTTTCACATAATCTCATTCTTCAGGAGGAATTGGAAATATACTTGACTCAGATATTTATATGGTCCAGCAAAATAAGTTCTACCAGTCAATCCTGCCAATCTTAAAATGTAAATGAACCTAGTTAATACATTGATGAGAGGGGTGTTCAAGAAGCAATCCAAAATGTACACTGGGAGTTCAATAAAACACCCCTAAAGTAGGTGTTAAGTTTGGAGAATAAGGAGACCAGACATCTGACCAGTGACTTCAACTCTTTAATAACAACAGGAATCAGAATGGAACAGAGCAATGCTATGGGCAGCAGTAACCCTTTTATAGGGTTAGCTGCTGCCTTATTAACCAATGAAAATGCGCAACAGGTTCCAACTACTGACCAATAAGGACAGTCCCAAAAGTGACCAATCAGGGACCGGTTCTGGCCCAATCCCAAGTTGTTGTATAAGGACCAATCAAGTGTGCAGGTTTTCAACCCCTAATTTGCATTTAGGTTATTCACTATTATTGATTCACAACACCCCTCCCCCTTGGATTCCGTTTGAGGGGAACTGTGATAAAATCCTCAAGATAGGCAGGCCGTTTGGTCTGCCTGGATGATTTCGAGGCTCCACGGGTTTTGTCCAACGTCCGGTTCGGTGGAGCGTTTGGATGACCATTGTTAAGTTCTAGTTCGCTGCACAGCGATTCCGTGCTGCATTCACTGTGGATGTCTCTGCTGCTGCGTGTTTCTTCGGGGTTTTGCAGTTCGTTTTCCCCTGTATTAAAGTTCCCTGAAGACATCAACTCCCTCCCCGCTTCACGTTCCGGTGCTTCGCTGGGCTGTAGGGCTCCCGTTGACCCGCTATTAGTTGTATCAAAGTCAATTCCTCGATACTCCCTCCCCTTGAGTTGTTGAACCGGGGAAGTCATAGCTGCTGGGTGATAATCTCGATCGGAGTTGGTCTATGTGGCGTTTCCACACCTCCCATCGCCTGTTAGCAGGCGGTAAGATCTAGGCCCGGTGAGGTGGGTAACGGTTGCGGGTATCCATAACGGGTCGCCAGAAAAGTTTTTGGCAAAGATTAAATCGCCTACCTTAAATTCCCGGCATTTGCTGCTGGAGCCGACAGGTTTTTCTGGTGCGATCGTATTTTCCGCCCCATAAGAAGTTCAGCGGGTGTTTTGTTGGTCACGCTGTGGGGCATGATGTGCTGCAATAAGAGGATTCGATTGATTTTCTCGTCGATGTTGCCAAATTCCATTTTATGCAGGGTCTTTTTCACAAATTGTACCATGCGTTCTGCACGTCCATTCGCCGCAGGGTGCGCGGGCGAGGTCAGCGATGGCGGATGCCCGATCAGCCAGATATTGTTCAAAGGGCAATGCAGTGAACTGCGGGCCGTTGTCCGAGACCAACACGTCTGGAAACCCGTGTGTGGCAAATAGTCTGTTTAATTTATTAATAACTGAGTCGGTTCTAGTTGTGTGCATTCGATGGATCTCGAGCCAGTTGGAATAGGCGTCGACAGTAATCAGGAAAGTGTGACCTTTGGTAGGCCCCGCAAAGTCAATATGAATACGGGACCATGGTCCCCTCGGTGTTTCCCATTCGGTTGGGCTTGCTTTCGGTGGGGCGTTGCTGACGTCCTGGCAACGCTGGCATGTAGCCACCCAGGCCTCGATTCTTTGTCGATTCCCGGCCACCAAGCGTAGCTGGCGTGCGAGTGATTTCATCCGCACAATGCCCGGATGTCCCTCATGCAATACCGCCAGCACGGTCTGTTGCAATTTGGCAGGGATTACGACTCGATCGCCCCACAAGATACAGCCTTTTTGGGAAAACAGCTCGGTTTGGTGGGCTTTGAAGGGCGCCCATTCAGGTGCAATTTGGTCCGTCGGTCACCCCGTTCAACCCAGCGTAGTATGTGTTGCAGAACTGGGTCACGTTTCGTTTCAAAAGCAATGTCTCTAGCCGTCAAGGATGGTGCCTGTAGAGTTTCAATCTGTAGTGTTGAGAGGGTTGGGGCTGGATCCACAACAGCATCTGGGAGCGGTGTTCTGCTCAATGCATCGGGCGTGGAGAATCGATTTCCCGGGCGGTGCTGCAAAGTGTAGTTGTAGGCCGCCAGGAATTCAGACCAACGAGTCATTCTGGGGACAATATATACGGGTTGATTTATTACCGCAATGATCCCCAGTAGCGGTTTATGATCAGTGATTATTGTAAATGTACGGCCATAAACATATTCGTGAAATCTTTTAACTGCAGCAACAATAGCTAAAGCTTCTTTGTCCAGCTGACTATAATTTCGTTCAGCTTTAGCTAAGGTTCGCAAAAAACGCGATGGGGGCTTCTGCTCGCGTTTGGTAACATGTGGGCCAGAATTGCCCCAACCCCAAAAGGTGATGCATCACACGTGATAGTGAGCGGCAGAGTCTCGTTGTACTGCATAAGTACTGAATCAGAAGTTAGCAATTTCTTTACTTGTTGGAAAGCATGTTGTTCCGTTGTCCCCAAACCCACGTTGCTTTTTGTCTAATAGTCTATGCAATGGTTCAGCTACTGTTGCTTTGTGGGGTAAAAACACATTATAGAAATTGATAAGTCCAAGGAACGCCTGTAGGTCTGCCTTGTTCCTAGGAGTGGGTGCCTTTTTAATTGCTCGTAATTTGTCTTCGGTGGGATGAATTCCTTGGCTGTCCAGGAGGTATCCCCAAAATTCTACTTTTTCGTACATAAGTGGCATTTATCTTTTTTACTCTGAGGCCTGCATTTTGGAATCTTCGTAAAACCTCTCTGAGTCGTTTTTCTAAGATGTCTTTGTTAGGTGCGGCGATGAGTACATCGTCGAAATATGGGACAACACCTTTTATCCCTTGTAACAACCTTTCCATTAAGCTCTGGAAGATTCCAGGGGCGACGCTTACTCGAATTGGAGCCGGTTGCATTTAAATGCGCCCCTATGTGTTACGATCGCTTGCGCCTCGGCTGTGGTTGGGTCTACAGGCAATTGTTGATACGCCTGGGCTAAATCTAGTTTGGCGAAAACTTTCCGCCGCCCAGAGAATGGAGTAAGTGTTGCACTACCGGGTACTGGATAAGCACTTTGCTGCAGTGCGTGGTTTAATGTGGCCTGGTAGTCTCCGCAAATTCTTAGGGACCCATCAGGCTTGATAGGCGTCACTATCGGGTTTCCCAACGGGCATGGTCGGTGGGTTCCAGTACGCCCTGCGCTATTAGTTTATCGAGTTGTTCGTCGATTTTAGGCTTCAAGGCGAACGGCACCCGGACACGCGGCTTAAGGCGGATGGGTGCTATCTCAGGGTTCAAGTTAAACGAGATTGGGGTCCCTTATACTTGCCTAGTCCGTTCGCGAAAACGTCTTGGAATTCTTGCACGAAGTGCTTCCTCCCAATCGACGCTTTCGGCCTTGTGGACTCCAGCTACAGTGATTCCGAGCGGCCTGAACCATTGCAGGCCTAGAAGATAGGCCTGTCTCGATCCACGACAGTCAGTGGTAGTGCGACGGTGCGGTCCTTGAATGAGACCTGGAATCTGCGGGACCCGACGACGGGATTAGGTTGCCCTGATAGTCTTTGAGTATAACCCTCTGAGGGTTAAGGTCTTGGCGGCGAGCTGGAAGGAGCTGTTGGAGGCGTTTTCACGACACCATAGAGAGGGAAGATCCTGAGTCTACCTCCATCACGCAAGGTTTGTTTTCGATGGCGACCTTTACTCGGATTTTCCCGGCATCAAGGGATGTAGCGTGGCCTATGGTGATTGTTTGGTGGGTCTCTTCCCGCCTGGTTTCCTCACGCCTGGTGGAAGTGGTGGACGGCTTGTTTCTGTAGGAGTGGTTCACTTTTTTCTCGGTGTGTGCCAAGAATCCGGAAGACTGGAATTCGGCCTGTCGGGGTTTGGAGTTCTGTTTGCTTCTGCAAACCTTTGCGATGTGACCGCGTCTCCCGCAATGGCGGCAAAGTGCGTCAAGGAATTTGCAGCCGGATCGTGGGTGATTCGCTCCACAGCCGGCACACGGTCGAAATGAGTGTTGTGAGGACTGCTCTCTCTCCGTTCGAAGTCGGTTGACCTCTTCCTCATCGCTGTCGGACGGGACTCTAGGTCTTCGTGGTGAGTTGATACGGGTGTCTCTCTGAGCGAGGCGAGGTATCAGTGGCGAGTTTACGTAGCGGTGCGTTGGTGCGGCGCATTTGTGCTGCTGACTTCTTTGTCGCCTCTGCTGCTGAGGCTTCTTTAAGGGCATCGGTGAGGCTGATGTCCCCCTTAGCCATAATTTTGCTCTGGATAGCGCCGTCTTCTAGGCCCAGAACCAGGCGGTCCCAGAGGGCTTCTTCCAAGTCGGCGAACCCGCAGAGGCCTCCTAGGTTCCGGAGGTCCGCGATGTAATTGGCAAGGCTTTCGCCCTTCCGTTGACCCCTCTGGTAATATTCGTGTCTTCTTACTAGGGTTGGTACGGAGGCGCGTAGTGAGCACGTAGTAACTTGGCTCGAGGACATCCCAGTCCATTTCTTTTACCTCTGCTGGCTTGGCAAGCGACTTTGCCATTTTAAACACGGTTGGCCCACAATGCGTTAGAAAGATAGCTCTTTTTTGCCGGTTGTTGCATCTTTCAAATTGTTAGTTTCCAGAAACATCTGGAACCGATCCATGTAGGCCTCCCAATCTTCGGTCTCTGGATTGAATGGAGCCGGTGGTACGGCACCGCTGGCCATGTTGCCGTTGATGGTGCGTGTTTGACCACGTGCTCTGTAGGTTGCTCTGTAGGTTTAGTCAGCTCTTCGGTCTCCGTATCCCACCTTCGTCACCAGTGTTAAGTTTGGAGAATAAGGAGACCAGACATCTGACCAGTGACTTCAACTCTTTAATAACAACAGGAATCAGAATGGAACAGAGCAATGCTATGGGCAGCAGTAACCCTTTTATAGGGTTAGCTGCTGCCTTATTAACCAATGAAAATGCGCAACAGGTTCCAACTACTGACCAATAAGGACAGTCCCAAAAGTGACCAATCAGGGACCGGTTCTGGCCCAATCCCAAGTTGTTGTATAAGGACCAATCAAGTGTGCAGGTTTTCAACCCCTAATTTGCATTTAGGTTATTCACTATTATTGATTCACAACAGTAGGCAATATAGTTCTATGCTGTTCTCAAGAAGAATTCCATGGATGTAGTATGTGGTCTCCCGAAATAGAGCTAAACTCAAAGCAAGCTTATTTTATTCGGGAATCAAAGTATTATTTCTATCACTCTTTAATCTGTGCCATTCTCTTTAATTGGAATGTAGATATCATTTTTTAAAATAGATTAACAGAATCGAAGGGACCTTGTAGGTCTTCTAGTCCAACCCCACACCCAAGCGGGAGACCCTACATCATTTCTGACAATGGCAGTCCAATCTCTTCTTGAAAGCCTCCAGTGATGAAGCTCCCAGAACTTCTGAGGGCAAGCTGAACCATTGGTTGATTGTTCAACCAATGTCAGAAAATTTCCCCTTATTTCTAGGTTGAATTGTTCCTTGTTCTGTTTCCATCCATTATTCCTTGTCTAGCCTTCAGGTGCCTTGGAAAATAGCTTGACCCCCTCCTCTCTATGGCAGCCCCTAAAATATTGGAAGACTGCTATCATGTCTCCCCTGGTCCTTCTCTTCACTAGACTAGCCAAGCCCAGTTCCTGCAGCCGTTCATTGTATGTTTTAGCCTCCAGTCCCCTAATCTTGGCAAGCTTAATCTCAATCCTTTGTGCTTTTAGGTCTTTCTGAGTCTGAAATATCATTCTTTTGTTTGGAGTACACCTTTCCACAGATCTTAATGGACTATTGGAAATACAGTCAACCAAATTATAGAACATGCTGCCTGATTTGCTTTTAAGAAGAATTTTGGAACCAACTTTCACAGTGCTCTGGCATTCACTAGAATTCCCCAGATTTGGCAATTTATTACATGTTAATTTCAATTTATTGCCCCACTGTTGTTGTTTTAGTCAATCCATCACGTCTGACTCTTTATGGACTTTTTAGGCAAGTGCTCTCCATGCTTCCCTTCAGGTACAGTGTCTTTCAGCTGTTGGATGTTCACCTTTGTATCAGATTTGCTGTTATTAAGCCAACTTGTTCTTTGCTTTCCCCTTCTTCTTATTCCATGAACCACCCCAGCATCATTTGACTTCTGCAATGAATTTGCAGGCATGACATGGCCAAAGTAAATCAGATGTACTCTTATAATTTTGTCTTGTGTCTGGTTTTATATGTTCAGCCTGTCCCACTACACAATGTTAATTTAATTTTTCTGTTTTGATATATACTACCATCTCTGGAAACTATAATTAATTAGCAAAAAGGCAATATTGAGCCTATCCTGTAATCATTCAATAAAAGTTTGTACATCTTAGCAGTAATGTATCATTTGTACACAATTCCACATCTAATTCAGTCTTATCATTTTTCAGTCTCATAATTTTTCCTATCAACCTTAAATTTTTCTGTTAACTGAGGAAAAGGAAACATATAAAGCCTCCCAACTCCATTTTTTCTTGTTTTCAACTTAAAATCTTCTTGGAAAAAAATTAACAAACCAATCCTGTTATCTATCTGCTAGTTTTAATATTCATGAACAGTCTCCACATGGCAGTTTGGATCTCCTTATTCCTCAAGGTGTAAATCACAGGGTTCATCAAGGGGAAGACCATAGCATGGAAAAAGGCCACCACTTTGTCCAGTGGATAGTCTCGGAAAGGGTGGCAGTAGATGTAGATGGCTGGACCAAACATGATGAAGATAATAATGATGTGGGTGATGCAGATAGAAGAGGCTTTACTTTTTTCTATACCAGAGCCCATCCTCAATTTCACCAGCAGTGCCAAATAGGATATAAGAAGGAGAATGAAACATACAATGCTTGGCATACCGCTGTTAAAAAACATGACAAATTCTAGAGTGTAGATGTTGGTGCAAGCTAATCTGATAATCTGGGTGATATCACAAAAGAAGTTATCCAACTCATTGGGGCCACAAAATGGAAGTAAAATGATGAAAATGACCTGGATGATGGAATGTATCAATCCTCCAAACCACGAAGTTACTACCATTGCCCAACAAATGACCCTGGTTACCACCATGGCATAATGCAATGGATGGCAGATGGCTACATACCTATCAATAGCCATCGCAAAGAGGAGAAACATCTCAGCTCCTCCTAGAAAATGAATGAAAAATATCTGAGTGATACATCCTATGTAGGAGATTGTCACGCAACGAAAAAATATGTTGAGGAGGAGCTTTGGATGGGTGACACAGCTATAAAAGATATCAACCAAGGCCAGGTTGGCCAAGAAGAAAAACATGGGAGATTCCAGGGAAGGATTTTGCAGAATTGTCACAACAATTAGGATATTCCCAGGAAGAATGATGATACAAAAGAGCAGCAGCAGAACACAAAATAATATCCGAAATTCCCAGATTTGTGATAATCCCTGGAGGACAAATTCAGTCACTGGTGAATACGTTTCATTTTCCATCCTTATATCTCTAAAGGAATATAAATTATAGGGAATCAGTATTAATCTTTTTCATTTAATTTTTGTGTAATTCCAAATATACCACAGCAATTGATCTAGGAGTCATGGAAACCATAGGTTTTTAATCCTAGTTGATTCTATGAATCTGTCTGTACCATCGCTTTTCCTTGGAATCACAGAAGACAGTTGAGAAATTAGAATGAGTGGTGGAGGAGAAAAAGCAGAATAAACTACAAGAAAATATAAATAAATTAAAAGCAGATAAAAACACTGAAAAGACAGTAATAATAAATACTAAAAATCAACTAGATAATCCATTAAGCACTTACAATAGAATGAAAAGGTTATGGATGGATATTCAAAAGATGCAGCAAAAGAAGATAAAGTGTAAGGCAGAGGGAACAATTAGTCTGTGCAAAAATGCTAGAAAGACATATAGGATTCTAAAAAAGAAACATAAAAGAATTACCAAACAACCAATAAATGAAGAAATTCTAAAAAGGCTGAGAGATGATGAATAGAGATATAATATTCTGCAATATAGTAATTATATAATTATATAATTAATTATATAATTATATTGAAAACCAATAGAAATAAGTGGATACTTTAAATTTGGAAAATAATAGCATATATATAGATATATAATAATATTTATTATAACCATAAATATATTAAGATTAGGTGGAAAATAAGGATTAGGTATATCTAAATGTATTATTATGATTAACAGGATGCAAAAAATATATTGGAAAATATAGTTTTCAAGGATTATAAATCCAGGGGATTTAGAGATATAATCTTGGGGCTGATTAAATCTTATTGACAATTGGTTTTATTGGTGTTTATAGAAGATTGAGATATTGAAAATGTGGTGGAACACTAAGTGATGCTTATAATATTAAAATATTAGTGACTTAACAGGGCTTAATAAGTATATTTTATGAAGAAATGTTATTGATGTTTACATGTATTTTTGGAAAAAGTGATAAAAATCATAAAGAGAGAATAGTATTGTTTAAAGATAATGAAGTGAATACAAAAAACCCCAACAAATGGGAAAAATAAAGAAATAAGTATAAATTGGGAAAATAGTAAAATATATATTAATACATAAAATAAAAAATATAATTATAATGAGCACATTAAGGTTAGAAGTTGGAACATAAAAATTCTGCATATGTAATTGTATTATTACTGTGAGCACTGTGAAAAATAAGTTAACCCAGTCATTACACTGTCCACAAAAAAATGTTTGGTTGTTAAAGAAAAACTGCAAATAAAACATATACCCCCCAAAAAAAAGAAGAAGAAAGAAAGAAAGAATCACCAGGAGTCAGACACGATTGATTGATTTATAGCCATTGCTTCTTGTCCTGCCTTCAGATGTTTTGGAGCATAAGCTGCCCCCGCTTCTTTGTGGCAGTCTCTTAGTTATTGGAACATTGTTTTCCTAGTCCTTTTTTTCATTAAAGAAGACATACCCAATTCTTGCAACCATTCTTCATATGTTTTATCCTCCAGTCCCCTAATCATCTTTGTTGCTCTTCTCCGCACACTTTCTAGAATCTCAACATCTTTTTGTTGTGGCAACCAAAACTAGATGCAATGTTGTATTCTTACCAATGCATTATAAAGTGGCATTAATAGTTTATGTGAATTCCCTAACTTTCTTCTAGGAGCTGCAAGGGAAATACATACTATTTCCTTCTTCCACTCCCTCCCAAGCGCTCAGTGAGATACGTTGAGAGAGAGAGAGACAGAGAGCAAGAGTTCTGAAATCATTCTGAGATCTTCCATGGCAAAACCTGGATCTCCACAATCTAGTCCCACTAGGGGGACCACACCATAGAGAGGATCTTAAAATTGCTAATGGCTCAGAAGAAGAAGAAAAAGTGATCTGATGGCAATCCAAAGATCAGAAGTGAAAAAAAACCTCTCATTTTGTTTGAGAGAAAAAAAACAACCCCTGATCTGTGCTATCAAATGAATCATTGTCTTCTCCTCCTAACAGCAACTGGAAAATAGCAATAGCAATAGCATTTAGACTTATATACCACTTCACAGCGCTTTACAGCCCTCTCTAAGTGCTTTAAATCTCGCCCCCCAACAATCTGGGTCCTCATTTTACCAACCTCAGAAGGATGGGAGGCTGAATCAACCTTGATCTGGTCAGGATTGAACTCCTGGCAGTTGGCAGAGTTAGCCTACAGTATTGCTTTCTAATCACTGTGCCACCACCAAATGTGGTTTGCATGGAAGAATCTGGAGGAAGAGTGCAAGAACTGAAAATAAAAGATATGGGATAGAGTTGATGGCTAGAAATACATTGAGGACTTACCGTTTGTTGTTCTCTCTTAAATTTGGTAGTTGACCAACATGTTCCTTAATTATGAAACTTCTGAATGAGGTTTATTCAAATCAAGCACCATACTGTAATGAGTTATAGTGCTTTGCTTTAATTTCCAAGACCATTACTGAATAAAAAAACAGTAAAATTTGTGTCTTTCCTTCTACTAGTTTTGATTTAAGTGCTAACACACTTCCATTTTATGTATGTTGATCTGAATGCTACATTCATGACTTTCTTTGTACTGTTAAATACTAAAGCTATTTGATGCAATGATAGTTATGGATGGAAATTAGCAGCTTCAGAACTCCCAGTTAAAACATCAATTCTCCTAAAATACTTAAGACTTGTCAACACTTCTGCCTCATTTAAATGTGGAGGAAAAATCTCTTATTTTTATATCTGTGAAGCCACCAGGAGTTAAAAGAAACTCAGAGGAGATCTTACTTACTTTCTACAAATATGAGCTACTTGATCCTGGTTGGCATCCTTTACAGATCTGTTAGCGCAGGTTTAATCATTGCAAACTAAGGTCCCTGAGCTGGTAACATCGTCACTACATATGAAACCCTCACATATGGTGTCTCCATTTTATGAGGAAGCAGCCTCTGAAGCTGAAGCTAAAAACACATGGACTTCTAAAAGTAACATATTAACTCTGAGCTATCACTGGTAGTATCTGGCTGTTCATGGAGACTTAAATCTCACCTCAATGCCTGAAACCAGTCTTTGAAGATATATCTGATCCTATATTGATCTTATATTGGATCAGAAGTTGGACAGTAAAGTTGCAAGCTGCTTAGTTCAATTTTCTCTGATTTATATTTCCAAAAGATATTGCAATAATAGAAGACTGTCAATTTGCGCTCTCTCTCTCTCTCTCTCTCTCTCTCTCTCTCTCTCTCTCTCCCTCTGTCTGTCTGTCTGTCTATCTATCTTTGCAATCTTGGAAATCTTGAACACTTGATCATCAATGAAGAATAACGGCAAGATATGATTTTCTTTCTTTTGCTCTCCTTCTCTGCCAAGGCTTGAAATTCTTCAGGCCTATCAAGAAGCTTATGTGATGGGAAGGGGTGAATTACAGAGAGAGGAAGGAAAAGGAAGGGTAACTATGTTCTTTATCCCTTATACTTAAATTTTGGCACTCGTGCATTTCTACAAATGTGTGTCATCAGACAGCCGGAAGATTCTGCATTTCCCTGAGCAAACTGAGCCCTAGTGTAAGATTCCTTTAACTTCTCTCTAGAGTCCTTATTAAAAAAAAAAGAATACCAGGAGCAAATAGTTTTGAAAAATATGTTCTCCATTAAGTTTATTCACTAGATCAGATTTTTCCCCCAAGCTGGTACCTTTCAAAATGTTAAATTAAAGTTGCCATCTCTTTGTACAGTGTGCAGGGGTGATGGGAATGATAATCCAATTCATCAAGAAGATGCTACCTTCAACAAGCATGATGCTGGTATTATTAACATGTTGAAATAATATAATTATTAACAGTGAGATAATGCAATTAATAATATTAATATTTATTTACTTTAATGTTCACAAATAGGCCCATTAGGTGGCAGCATTGACCTGATTTTGGCTAATCCTCCAAAGGTAATCAGTACTGACTTTGAAAGTACTGACCATCAGAAACCCCCAGATCAACTGTCAAACCTCACATTTTATGTTTATGTTTATGTTATGTTGTTGTTATGTTATTATTAATTTACTTTACTACTTTCCTTTCCTTTACTTTTTTATTTGCTGCCAGATACTAATGTACACTGAGTGATGTTCAGAACTGGAAAATCCATAAAACCAGATAAAACATCAATCTAAATGAATAGCCCAAAGTAAAGAAATCTTATAAATAACACCAAAAAGTTTAGTTTAGTTTAATTTAGTTTACTTTACTTTATTGTCATTGCACCTTGTACAACAAAATTAAATACCATCTTCAGTGTACATTATGCCTATGAAAATGAACACAAACACCCATCCTTCACATTCTATACATTGAATTGAAAACTCTGATATTGCATTAATATTGCACTATAAAGTAGAATTCAACAGAGTTACTGCCCTGGGATAGAAGATGTTTTTCAGCCTATTTGTCCTGGTTTTTATTATCCTGTACCATCTGCCAAATGGTAATAGTTCAAAAAAAGGGTGCCCTGATTGGTCAAGGATGAGATGAATCTTTAAGAATGTTTTGAACTTTCTTAAGGCAGTGGGAGCTATAAAGCTCTTCCAAAGAGAAGAGAGGGCAACCAATGATCCTCTGGGCAATGACGTTAACCCTCTGGAGTGCTGTCCTATCTACCACTGTGCAATTGGCAAACCATACAGAGGTGCAGTAAGTTAAGATACTCTCTATGGTGCAGCGGTAGAAGGCACCAGCAGTTTTTCATTCAGTTGTTGTTTTCTGAGAAGTCTCAGCTAGTATAATCTCCGCTGGGCCCTTTTGACCAGTGCTGCAACATGAGCACCCCAGGTCAGATCCTCTTTTATGGTAACACCCAGAAACTTAAAACTGGCCACTTGCTCCACTTGGTCTCCATTGATAAGCAAGGACTGGATGTCTGATCTGTTCCTTCTATAGTCCACTATAAGCTCCTTGGTCTTATTGGTCTTAGTCTCCTTGGTTGAGGATCAAGTTATTGCCTCCATACCACAAAAGCAACTGGTCCACCTCATCTCAGTAGGCAGACTCATCCCCACCCCACAGAGATGAGTCCCACCACTGTAGTTGAAGAATAGTATGTCAATTCCACCAAGCTTGGGACCAAACTCACATTTCAAAGTTTTCTGGAATCTTAAGAGGGAACAGCCCATATCTCTGTGGAGATGCTCTTTCATAGGTTGGGCTCTGGAATAGGACAATATGAGTGGCTTTCTTGTGGTGGCCAACTCACTGTGGAACAACTCACCACAACTCACTGCAGGACAATTTGCTCTGAACGGTTCCATGTGAGATAACCTCAATGCAAAAAAATGTTATCCTCCATTATTTCTTCAACATTATTTCTATTTTTATCGTTGGAAATAATGTCAAAGAAACACTGGGAGATTACATTTATCATATTGAGTTATACTGCATGCAATTGTCCATGGCCAATTGGTCACAGCGAGGGGGCCATAGACAGATGATTGCGGTGGGTTGGCTGTGGCAAAATAACTGTGGCAAGTTGGCCATGGCGGGATGGCCACAGCGAGTTGTCCTAGACCAGTTGGATTCTATGACAGGAGGCATGCTTCCTTGGTCTCACAAGGCAACAACATTTAATAGAGGGTGACCAGTATTATGGATGCAGTGGCTTGGTGGCTAAGACGCTGAGCTTGTTGATCAGAAAGATCAGCAGTTTGGCAGTTTGAATCCCTAGCGCCATATAATGGAGTGAGCTCTCGTTACTTGTCTCAGCTTCTGCCAACCTAGCAATTCAAAAGCATGTAAAAATGCAAGTGGAAAAATAGGGACCACTTTGGTGGGAAGGTAACAGTGTTCCGTGCACCTCTGGCATTTAATGCCGGCCACATGACCTCAGAGACGTCTTTGGACAGCGCTGGCTCTTCGGCTTTGTAACGGAGATGAGCCCTGTTCCCTAGAGCCGGAAACGACTAGCACATATGTGCAAGGGGAACCTTTATCTTTAACCAGTAATGAATAAGCAAAAATGCAACACTGATTTTCCTTTGAAATGTATTCATGTATTAATGAAATATATTAAATGTATTCATTTAATAGATAAAACTAATATTGTTGATCAGTCTCCACACGGCAGCTTGGATCTCTTTGTTCCTCAAGGTATAGATAACAGAGATTATCAAAGGAAGGACTACCATGTGAAAAAAAGGTCACCGCTTTGTCGAAAGAGTATTCTTGGAAAGGGTAGCAGTAGATATAGATGGCTGGACTGAACATAATGATGAATATGTGAGTGATGTAGGTAGAAAAGGCTTTGCTTAGCCTTGGACTGGAGCCCATTTTTACTTTCAACAGCAGAACCTCATAACACATTAGGAGGAAGATGCAGCTTGCAATGCTAATTAGGCCACTGCTAGCAAACACGAGGAATAGGTGCAAGCCAATCTGATGATTTGGGTGACAAAATACATTATTCAACACATTGGGGCCACAAAACAGAAGTGGAATTATGAGAATGACCTGGATGATGATATGGATGAAGCCTCCAAGCCATGAAGCTACTACCATAGCCCAGCAAGTGACTCTGGTTACCACTGTGGCATAGTGCAATGGGTGGCAAATGGCTACATACTGGTCAACAGCCATGGTAATGAGGAGGAACACCTCAGCTCCTCCTAGAAATGAATGAAAAATATCCAAGTGATGCTGCTTTAGTAGGAGATTGTTCTGTAACCAAAAATGATGTTAAGGAGAAACTTTGATGGGTGATAAAGCTGTAGATGATGTCCAGGAAGGCCAGGTTGGCCCCAATGTATTGAATAATGTCTTTTGTAACATCACCCAGATCATCAGATTGGCTTGCATGCTGCGTCTTCCTGACCTATTGTATGGCTCTTTTCAAGAACTTTCAAGAACATGCTTCCATTTTCCTATCATTTGAAATAATTCTTCAAACATCTAGAATCAACAGGTTGTCAACCCTCCATCTTATGGGGTTTTTGTATTAGCTTCCTGGTGGGCATTCAGCCCAAGATTGCATGAGACACCCACCAAATCCATGAGGCATGAAGTCAAATAAACAGTTTCAGTGATTTATCTACAAATTCCTTGTGGTCTTTGATACTAGAGATAACAACACATAGGTTCTTTTAGAGTATCACACTAACTTTGAACCACTTCTGGAAATATCCAGCTATTTGCAGATATTCTAGATCTTCAGTTGTTTTTCAGAAATCACTTTTGTTGGGGTGAATTATTTCAATGCAAGGCAAACAACCCTGTCTATGGAATTGCACAACAGAAAGATGAAGAAAATGTGGTTATATTAATTCTGAAATTGAATATTATGGTTACAAACAAGTACAGTTGCACTATGTGCAAAATTAAACTAGTGGATCGTTTACAAGGCAGGCAAATCTCTCTGTTATCATTGGGAACGGATGGCAAAATATAACCTTCTTTGCAATTGAAATTTGTATTTTTAGATAAAATCAGTTGGGAGTAATGATGCATTTTTGGAATCTTTGGGTGAGTACAGAAGCTATTGCTGATTGCTCTGTTAAGCAGTACATACTTTCCTCCACTGGCTAAGCATCCATTAGTAAAATAAATATACTGTGTCCTGAATTTAAAACCAATTTCATGCCCTCTTCATATGTCAGCAGAAGATGGAGAAGCTTCTTGGAGAAGATGCCACATTTCTGGTCCTTTCCTGTATCAGAAAAGTTTATCTGAGGTAGAAATTATCAAATGCTTCCTTCTAATATACAGATCAGCTAAAGGCAGTCAAATGATGGAAACTACGGTGATGGAAGCTAGGGAAAGCGAAACAAATTATTTTAGGGACTGAGTTGGGTGCATCATTGGAAGATGTTTTAGAAGATCCAGATTCAACCCTTGAGGCTCTTCAGTCAATCTCTTGCTTGGAGTTCTTCCTCACACTAATAAAGAAAGTTTGAGAGGGGTAGTGAGCAAATTAGATAGATGGAAAGGAAAAGGTGGATAATGTATTCCTTTCCTGCATCTGCCTTAAGATCTGGCAATCATTCATTTCGATGGATATATTATTTTCTGCCACAGGAAAGCAAAAAGTTTGTATATTTCTCTGTACAAGGTGGGCCCTAGACTACAGTTCCTTCCTATAGTCTCCAAGCTCCTTATTATAAAGCTAGTATTTGACAAACTTTTTATTTTAAAAAAAACCAATGGTACTTTACACATTGTACTCAACTTATAAGCATTCATTTAGTGACCATTTGAAGGTACTTACAACTTACTTATAACTGTTGTGGCAACTGTTGTGTGAAAAAGTGACTGTTATTCACATTTATGACCTTTGCAGCATCTCTATTGTCACACAATCAAAATTTGGAAGGTTGGCAACAAGCTCATATTTGTGATGGTTGCAGTGTCCTGGAGTTACTAGAGTCAACTTTTGTGACTTATGACCATGTTTCACACTTATGCCGTTGAATCAAAATTCAGATGTTTGGCAATTGACTCAGATTTATGACAGTTGCAGTGCCCTTGGGTCATGTGATCTGCTTTTGCGACCTTCTGATGAGCAAAGTCAGTGGGGAAGCCAGATTCACTTTGCAACCCGGTTACTAACTTAACAATTCACCTAACAACAGTGGAAAGAAAGGTCATAAAATGAGGCAAAGCTCACTTGACAATTATCTCCATTAGCAACAGAAATTATGGACTCAATTGTGGACATACAATAAGTCGAGGGCTACCTGTGTACCTTTTAAAACTGTTTAAAGAAAACCAATACTGGCCTATACTATTGTGAGCATCAGCTTATTCTGCAGCAGAGATTTTTTTTAAAAAAGTATCATCAAGGTATAAGAGGTAGCACAATGATTAGAATGCAGTATTGCAGGCTAGTTCTGCTGATTGCCAGGAGTTTGATTGCCAAGAATTCACCAGCTCAAAGTTGACTCAGCCTTCCATCCTTCCAAGGTTGGTTAGGGTTAGGGGTAGGGGTAAAATCGGACTCAGATTGTTGGGGGAAATATACTGTTTCTGTAAATCACTTAGAGAGAGCTGTAAAGCATTGTGAAGTGGTATATAAGTCTAAGTGCTATTGCTATAAATTCTCCTTTTCCATTGTTTTAGCAGGTGATGCACCAACCTTTCTCCAAGTTCCCATCTTCCACGTTCATTGGACTTCATCTCTTGGAGTTCTCCCCAAACAAAACTTGTCCTTAAATTTTAATTTTGACATCCCCAAATCAATATTTTTTTCCTGCCAAGAGCAGTTTTTTCCCTGAATGCCACCACTATGCTAAGCAAATAATTCCCTCAACGCTGTCAAACTATTACTATTACTCCTCCTATCCTTCCTTTCACTTATCTCCTTCCACTTATGATTGTATGACTGTAACTTTGTTGCTTGTATCCTTACAATTTATATTGACTGTTTCCTAGTATGATTTGATTGTTTATTGTACTCTATGACTATTATTAAGTGTTGTACCTTATGATTCTTGACTCTTGATGAATGTGTCTTTTCTTTTATGTACACTGAGAGCATTTGTACCAATTCCTTGTATGTATAATCACACTTGGCCAATAAAGAATTCTAATCTAATGCAAGTTTGATGTAATAGTTAAGGCAACAGGCAAGAAACTGGGAAATTGTGAGTTTTAGTTCTGCCTTAGACATAAAGCCAGCTGGGTGTGCCTGGGGCAATCACTTTCTCTCAGCCCTAGGAAGAAAGCAATGGCAAATCATATCAGAAAAATCTTGCCAGGAAAAATGCAGTGACTTGTCCAGGCAATCTCTGAGAAGTAAACCCAATTGAACAAAGATGGAGGAAAACTGGGTACACAAACTGTCTTAGTTCAACTTTTGGATTTGGATTCCCTTAATTTTGGAATGCAAGTACTCTGCTTGTCTGTATTAAGCCAGAATCATTTCACTAAACTGTTGTAATGAGTGGCCCTTGGTGCTTTCTGAGCTTGGTTGTTTTCTTGCTGACATTTCTTTATCCAGACTAGGTAACATCATCAGTGTTAGTAGGGAGTGGGGTTTACTCCCAGTTTATATTTTAATGACTTGCCCTGTCAGTGTTAGTGAGAGCTGTCTTGATGTTTGTTTCTTTGGGTTGTTTACTATTAGCTTGTTTCTTTAAAGGTTGTAAGACTGAAAGGAGAATTATTATACATACCAGTGGCGGGATTCAAGTTTTTTTACTGCCAGTTCTGTGGGTGTGGCTTGGTGGGTGTGGCATAACTTGGTGGGTGTGGCAGGGGAAGGATACTGCAAAATCCCCATTTCCTCCCCATCCCACTAACCTGCTTTCCAGCTACATTCTCCTGTGCAGGGCAACAAAAGAAGACCCAGCTGATCAGCTAGGACTTGGGAGGCGGAGAATAGATGGGGGCAGAGCCAATCAGAGGTGGTATTTGCCAGTTCTCCAAACTACTCAAAATTTCTGCTACCAGTTCTCCAGAACTGGTCAGAACCTGCTGAATATTACCTCTGATACATACCAATCTTTTCAATAGTATGGATTTCTCTGGACATGATATGGGGCTGCCTTTCCTTTCTCCCTCTATGAAGCTACTCTTTCATTTTCATTTCCTTTCTGAAATGTATAAACACGAGTTTATCCTTCTGTCTTCAACAGCTCTTCACCCTATTCTTTAGACAAAATTTCTGCAGTATGTACTGTTGCAATAAATACTGCAGTGAGGTTTGTTTGTTGGCTTGGAGTCCTGAGTTTGATTGCATAAATTTAATTCTTATTCACCCCAACCCAAATAAGTTGTTAGTTTAATTTGTGAGGGGAGGAAAATTGCACAAATTTAGAGGAACACAAGAACCTTTGAAGTGAAGGAATTAGAAACTGTTAGCATCTATTCATGTCAGTATTATTGCTAAGAGCCAATCCGATTTTCTGATTTGCTCCAATCTATAAAGCAACCAGTTAGAGATCTTCAGCTAGGGATCAAAAAAGTTAAAATGATGGATGTGATTGCACAAAGTCCCACCACTTTTAAATGTATATGGAATAGATATAATGAAAGGGGTGCAGCTTTTATTATATAATTGCACATCTGTAGAGCTTCTTAGTGATCCAGGTTATGTACCGAAAGGTGCTTTTTTCAGGAGGCAGCTGGACTTTCTTGTTTTTCTTTGAAGATTTTTCGGTTCTCATCCAAGAAGCTTCTTCAGCTCTGGCAAGACAGTGGGGAATGGAAGGATTTATATTCTTTGAAGACAGCTGGTCATTTGCATCCTTTTAGAGGGTTGTTGAAGTACTTGAAGATTTATCTATGTCTTCAGGGTCATCTGAGTAGTGTTCCTGGTCCCTGTAGTTTGCATTTTTTCCCATCTGGAAATCCATTCCTACTCCCGCACCATTCAAAGGATTTTCATCCCAAATTGTATAGCTAAAAGTCTGTAGAGATTCTCAGTCATCCAGGTCATGGTTGTCCCTAAGGTGCTTTTACAGGAGACAACTGGACTTTTTTCTTTTTTCTTTTCAAAGAAAGAGGACACACACAAACCTCCAAGTGCTTCAACGACCCTCTAAACGGATGCAAATGACCATCTGTCTGCAAGGAATATAAATCTTTCCATTCCCCACTATCCTGTCAGAACTGAAGAAGCTTCTCAGATGAGAAGTGAAATGTCTTCAAAGAAAAGATAAGAAAGTCCAGTTGCCTCCTGAAAAAAGGACCTTTGGGATGATTGCAGGTCCCATCTTGATTTTTTTTAACCTCTTTCCATGAAAACCCCTAACAGTTAATCGAATTCATTCATGAATGAAATGAAAGTAGGAATGGAAGTTCCTGGCTAATTGACATCATCTACATATAGCAGAAGTTGACACTGTGTGTTTGTTTCCCTCTTTTACTTGCTTAATCTTTTTTAATGATAACAAACCAACAGTTTAAAAATCTTCCTTTCTCATGGTGTAAATTGTACGGTGCAATTAAAAATATATTATTATGATTCGTATGATGAGATCGCATTCTGTTAAGTTTATATTAAGCAGAGACAAAATATAGCACCCAGGAGATAAATCAATGTGTAAAATACGTTAAAAAGTTATGAACAAATTGAAAGGGAAAAAAAAAAGAAAAAAGGCGGGAAAAATTTAATCTCAATTGTATTCTAAAATAAATTTCATAGTTTATTATTATTATTATTATTATTATTATTATTATTGTTGTTGTTGTTGTTGTTGTTGTTGTTGTTGTTGTTGTCGTCAAGTAGTTTTCAACTTATGACCACAACTGAGCCTAAAATATCCCTTGCTAAGCAAGACAGTGGCTATGTCAGTTTTTCCTTATTTTACGATCTTTCTTGCCACAGTTGTTCAATGAAGTCACATGGTTGTTAAGTGAATCTGGCTTCCCCATTAACTTTGCTTGTCAGAAGGTCACAAAAGGTGATCACATGATCCCCGGGATCATCACAAATATATGCCAGTTGCCAAGCATCTGAATTTTGATCATGTGACCATGGAGATGCTATAATGGTTTTAAGTGTGGGAAATGGTCATTAGTCATTTTTTTCAGTGTTGTTGTAACTTCAAATAGTCACTAAATGAACGGTTGCAAGTTGAGGACTACCTGTATATAGAAAAAAGAAATATTTGACAAGAAACAAAGCTAAACAATAAATTTATGTAGTTATAGACATGAAGCAGGTTACAGGTTAGATGAAAACTGTTCTCCTATTTGAATTTCTACCTATTTCCATATACTGCATTTCCCCAATAAGAAGACCCAACCAGAAAATAAGCCCTAGGATGATTTTTCGGGATGCTCATAATATAAGCCCTATCCCAAAAATAAGTCCTAGTTAAGATTGTCAGCCAGTTGGATGCATTTTAGTATTGTATCTCCCCCAAAATAAGACCTAACTAATAATAAGCCCTACGGCAGGGGTGTCAAACTCAAGACCCAGGGGCCAGATCCAGCCTGGAAGGTGTTTAGATCTGGCCTACGGGGCCACCCTGGAAACAGTAAAGGATTGACCCACAGTACCTATGCCAGCAAAAATGGAGCTCAGGAGAGCCGTGTGTGTGGCCCTCCTGAGCTCTCTTTTTTCTAGCAGAGGACTCTGTTTTCACTGGCAGAGGGCTAGCAAAACAAACTAAAAACAAAAAACAAAAGGAGAAATGTTTTCTCTTTTGCATTTAAGCATACAAGAAGGGAAAGGAAAGGGAAAGAGAAAAGAAAAATAAAAAGAAGGAAAGATGAGAAGAGAGCAAGGAAGGAAAAATCAGGAAAGAAGGGAAGGAAGAAGAAAGGAGAATGAAGAGGGAAGGAAAAATAAAAGGAAGGAAGGAAGGAACAGAAATTATAATGAGAGTGAGGGAGGGACTGAGGGAAGTCCTGCCTTTTCACTTGGCTACCACAGGTGCCCCCAACACAAGTGACATCAAGTTGGCCACACCCACCCCATCCATGCCCACCCCAGCCCCCCAAGGTCAAACACAACCTTGATGCAGCCCTCAATGAAATTGAGTTTGACACACCTTCCCTAAGGTATCTTTTGGAGCAAAAATTAATATCAAACCCAGTCTTATTTTCAGGGAAACATGGGTATATGTATAAACCTGAAGTTTAAAAAAAGGAAGATTAAACACTAATACAAATTCATATAAAATAAGGAAGTGAAAAGGGGGGGAAATCCATCTATTTCCCATCGCTGTTGACAATTATTTCCTTGTTTATCAATTTGCTCATGGCAATTTTCACATCTTTGTTTCTCAAAGTGTAGATCAAGGGATTCAACATAGGAGTGATAATATTGTAAAGGAGGGAGACCAGTTTGTCCACTGAGAAAGTGGAGAAAGGACGAGCGTAGATGAAGATGCAAGGTCCAAAGAACAAGGTCACTACAGTTAGGTGGGAAGCGCAGACACTGAGAGCTTTGCGGCACCCATCAGGAGAACGTATCTTCACCAGGATGGTGGTGTAGGAGGTCAACAAGATGATAAAACAGCTGGTGGAGATAAGACCACTGTTGGAGACCATGAGGAGCTCAATGACATAAGTGTCACTGCAAGCCAGTTTAATGACTGGTGGCACATCACAGAAGAAGTTGTCCACCCAGTTGGGCCCACAGAAGGGTAACCTCATGGTAAGAATAGTCTGGACTGTAGAATGGATTAAACCACCCATCCAGGATGCTGCTACAAGCCAACTACAGAGCTGCCTATTCATGATAGTGGGATAATGCAAAGGCTTACAAATGGCCACATATCTGTCATAGGCCATGACAGTGAGGAGAAACATCTCCGCGGCACCTACAAAGTGGAGAAAAAAGAGCTGGACCATGCAGGCCTCAAAGGAAATGCTTCTCTTCTCAACCAAAAAATCCATCAACATTTTGGGAGCTGTGACAGTGGAATAGCAAAGATCCAGGAAGGACAGATTCCCTAGCAGGAAGTACATGGGGGTGCGTAACTGGGGAGCAGACCCCACTGTTAACATTATGAGGGTGTTTCCTACAATGGTGGTTGCATAGACTAGGAGAAAGACCACAAAGAGAGCAACTTGGGATTGCCAGGTGGGAGAAATGGCTGCCAACAGGAATTCATTGATTCGCGTGCCATTCTTTTTCTGGAAATCCATCTTATCGGCAGTTGGAGGTTGAGTGGTGGTGGAAGAGATCAGATTCATTCTGTGAGACAGCAGGATTCTTTCTTCAGATATGATTTGCTTCCAAGGGAAAGGAAAGCCCAAACAAAAAAATAGTATTATTTATAAGATGTTGAGATTCTAGAAAGAGTGCAAAGAAAAGCAAAAAAGATGATTAGGGGACTGGAGGCTAAAACATATGAAGAATGGTTTCAGGAATTGGGTATGTCTAGTTTAATGAAAAGAAGGACTAGGGGATGATAGCAGTGTTCCAATATCTCAGGGGCTTCCATAATGAAGAGGGAGTCAAGCTATTCTCCAAAGCATCTAAGCACAGGACAAGAAGCAATGGGTGGAAACTAATCAAGGAAAGAAGCAACTTAGAACTAAGGAGAAATTTCCTGACAATTAGAACAATTAATCAGATGAACAACTTGCCTCCAGAAGTTGTGAATGCTCCAACACTGGAAATTTTAAAGAAGAGACTGAACAGCCACTTGTCTGTAATGGTATAGGGTTTCCTGTCTAAGGGGATAGCCTAGAAGACCTTCAAGGTCCATTGCAATTCTGTATTCTCTTATTTCTCATTCCCATAGTTTCTGTGTATTTATGCCCCTCGGTTTCCTCAACAAGAGTCTTTTCAAATATTGAAAATAGTCTCAGGAATTGGGAGGCAAACATAGCTTGTAATTGTCCAGTTCTCTCAGTATTGATATATGAATACCAACTCACATTAATACTCGAAATTCAAAATGTATTTAAACTAGTTGAATAATATTAAATATGAGGAAAATCATGTTAACATATAATAACTAGGTAATTCAATTCTTGGAATTCAAAATATTTTCTAATAACCAGAGATACTTAGTAGGGTTGCCCACATTCAGTGTTATCATTCACAATAATTAATTGAAACATTGCAAAAAAAATAGATCAGCAGATCAAAGCTTTGGATATCAATAGCAGAGGTGGTATTCAGCAGGTTCTGACCAGTTCTGGAGAACCGGTAGCAGAAATTTTGAGTAGTTTGGAGAACCGGCAAATACCACCTCTGATTGGCCCCGCTCCCATCTATTCTCTGCCTCCCGAGTCCCAGCTGATCGGCTGGGTCTTCTTTGGTTGCCCTGCACAGGAGAATGGAGCTGGAAAGCAGGTTAGCGGGGTGGGTAGGGAATGGGATTTTGCAGAATCCTTCCCCCAGGAGTGGGTAGGGAATGGGGATTTTGCAGTCACCTTCCCCTGCCACACCCACCAAGCCATGCCCACAGAACTGATAGTAAAAGAATTTGAATACCACCACTTATCAATAGGAGTGAGCTTAATCAGCCTTTTGGTATATAATGTATATAATGTAAAATTTTCTTTTTATTGCCTTATATTAACACAAAAGATGTGATATATGCATTGTCAAAGAGAAAAAAGAACACAAAAATGCTATGACAATAAAAGGGAAAAAGTATGACAAAGAAAAAAGAAAATGAGGTACTTGCAGACCTGTAATAGTTTATTGTTATAATGCCATATTCTTCTCTGAACTTCTAAAGACAATGGCAACATTCAGGAAGATCTAACAACTTGTAAGAGACTAACAGATCCATCAAGCAGTTCTTCAAAATCTAAGTTGTTATAGTTTAATACTGGTTTGAAAGATAGAGAAAAAATAAAAAATAATAATTTCTATGATTGGTATACTTAAAATGTCAAATAATAATTGCCCCTTGGAGAGGATTACATTTTGAAACAAGTTTTAGAAGTTAAATATATTGAAATATGGGTTGGTCATTCAAAATATTAAAAGAAAATTAAATCAAAGAAAGAATTAAACCAATGTCAAAGAATTGCCCGGTTGATTCACTGTGTTTGAAAAGATCATAGAATCAGAAAGCTGAAAAATCCTTTAGAGGTCATCTAGTCCAATCCTCTGCTCAGAGACAGATGATCATCCAATCTCTGTTTGAGCACTTTTGGTAAAGGGGAATTTATAATTTAGTCTGGCAATTGCCTAATAGCTTTGTGGGATTCTGACATCTAGCCTGACAGTCCTTCCTTGTAATTTTAACCAACCAGTTCTGGTTTTTGCCGTCTAGGACAATGGACAGTTACTTTTTCTATGTGGAAAACTACACAAATGTGTTACTTATAAAATGTTGAAGAGTTAGTGGGCAGTGATCTGGATTATAAAGAGCCATAATAATGTCAGACTTTGCACTTTACCAAACTGTAGTGCAGGAATGCTTCTGTACTCTTTGCAGCTGATTTAGGCTACCTTGCTTTTAACAAACACAGAAATAAATTAAAATATAAAGGATCTTCAGGTCAAGTTTAATGTCAATGGCCCCAACCTGCGCGCGCGCGCGCACACACACACACACACACACACACACACTAAATCTGGCATCTTTAGATTTTCATGAAGACAAACTGGCTCATGAATTTGGGAAATTAACAGTCTGGTCTAGTGGTTAAGGCATGAGGACAGAAAGCAGCAGGTTATGATTTCTAGTCTTGCTTTAGGTATGAAAGCCAACTGGTTGACTTTGGGACAGTTTCTTTCAGCACAATTCACCTCGTGGAGTTATTGTTGTGGGGAAAATTGGAAGAGGAAGGAGTATTTGGTATGTTTGCCACCTTCGGTTATTTAAAAAATAAAAATAAAGGCAGGATAAAAATATATATAATACTGAATAATAATAAATATTAGTATGAAATGGGAAAACACTTATAAAAAGAACAATTAATTGGCCCAATTTGGGTCTCTCTCTCTCTCACACACAACAAAACATATAAAGTACATGTATACAGTGCAATAGAAGCTAAGATACTCATTCCTCTTAATGCTCGTTTTCTCTCAAATAATGATCAGAGGCTCTAAATAAAGATAAATAAGCAAATAAATAAAAATATGTGAACTTCAAAGAGATCCAGCTCTGCCTTATTTTGTGGTAAATCTCCCTCCCTCAATTAAGTTCATTGGTGCTAAAGGACTTTTTTCACACTTCAGTGTAAAATGGGAAGAAGATGGGTAGGCAGGGAAAGGTAGAAAGATGGGGAAAGAAGAGAAAGAGAGATGATAAAGAAGAAGAGAGTGTGGTGGAGTGGGAGAGAGGAAGGGAGGGAGAGAGAGGGAGAGGGAGAGAGAGAGGGAGAGAAATGCAAGTTGGGTGAATGTGTACTAGGTCATCTTAGGACCCAGCTGGTCAAAGAAAGAATTTTGTGGAAAAATCACATCTTAGAGCTAAAGCCCAATAAAACTTGAACATCAGCCAGTGGGCTTTTCCTTTACACCCAATCCTCATAAATACTCTAATAAATGTTTTAAGTGACAATCAAAGTCAGATATCCAAAGAGACAGCTAACATTCTAAAATGCTGATAGGTTTTTTTAAAGAGCTTCTGTGGCTCCAAAACTGCAATTTATTCATCTCTATGCAACGAGTTTTAATAAATCATTTTTGCCCATCTTCTCTAGCTTTTTCTAGGTCCATCACAGGAAGGAACATCACAACATATGATAAATACTTTCATAAATGTCAAGTACTATTCAGAGACAGGTGATAGAAAATGGCTATTAACTCTATATCTCTTATTGCTGAAATTATCAGCACCTCCATGCAAACTTCTTGGAACTTTTTTCAAGACAGAACCCTGTATCTGTATTTCAAAATAATGCTTTTTTTTTTGCCTCACCTGATTCTCCATTTTCCGTGCATGATGGATTACCTTTCCTAGTTTCATGCTTTAACTTGTTATCACACACACATATAAGGGCCTTTTTATTTTTACTAGCCTTCAAATGAAAATGTTTCAGTCAACTGAATTATACTCATAGTTTTCTCTGTGTTTGGAGAAGGGGGGAGGGAGAGAGACATGAAAACAGAAGAAATGACTTCATAGAGGAACAAATGAATAAAGAATTGATATAATAGCCCAAAAGCTATTTAGACCCAATTTACCTGTGAATTCTATGATTTGGAGAGAAAAAATAGGCAAGAACTGATTCCATCAAGTCCTACTGATTAGATACTTTTGTCTGATCTTTGAAGGAAAGAGAATAACACTGCAATAAAATCTTTTATTCCTATAACTTGGATTCAATAGTTGAGAAAATAATTTCGGTGCCACTTCTATGTGGTTTACAAAATCTCTAAAGCCAGATTTATCATAAATGCTATAGTTAACATTTCAACTTTTATGCATGTTTTCTTTGAAGAAAAAATTAATGTTTTTTTCCTCCTAAGATTATTCTACCACATCTGTTCATCTTACCTTACATACTTGTCCTGAGGTTATATAGAACCCTTCACTGTCAAATTACATCTTAAAATAAGTTCTTTAGGTCATCAGTGAATGCTTTTGAATTTGCCCTGACTCCAATCATAAAACTGGTAAATGAGAGTATGGGAAAAAAAACTAATGGATCTTTTGGATGTCAGCAAGACAGTTGGGAGTTTTCCTTAAAGACCTGAGTAGATTGATTATTTGATCGATCAGTCTCAAAGGAGATGATGACAAAGTTCTAGCCAACTTACATTTTAACACAATTAGCTAGTAGAGTATTTTGGCCTATTGAAAAGTTATTCTTATTTATTCTTTTGCTTGCTTACTTGTATACATGTCACCTGCACTTTAGTTGTACATCAAATCCATCAAATCATTTTTTACAATCATACACCACATATGATTATAAGTAGATCAAGGAATATTCATCATTGATCATAATCATAATGATTATAAATAATATCTCTTTACTGAGACTGAGAAGAAGAGTTCCCCGTCCCAAGAAGCTTAGAGTTTGAACTCCAATGGAAATAAATAATAAATGTGAAATTAAATAGAGAAGAATTAAAGGATTGAAATGAGCTGAAAAGTACAGGTTGGGTAACTAAGAGTACACTTGTGTTCACAAGTTTCCAAAGTTCATCCTACTGTTCTAACTTTACATGCTACTAAAGAGGGGAATTATTAAACAAATGAAGACTAATCACTTTAATGATATTTAATTAATTTGATTTACATTTGAATTCAATTAAATTTAGTTTTTTGCCCTGATTCTACCTCCTGTCTCCCCATTCTCTTTTCTTTATAATGATTTAGAATGTGATTAGTTTTGCACTAAAAAGTTAGTTTGAACTATGTTGTGTGAAGTCTAGCCACTTGGATTAATTCAATAAGTGAAGATCTAACAGTTTGGGATTACTGAGTGATATAAACAGAGCCTGTAAAAGTTTGAAATTTCCCCCCCATCACTTTTACGGAGAGTGGTCTCTGTCTTATGACTAATGCTGAAGTGTAGTCCTTGGTCCACAAAGGTTGTGGACTTCACTATAGCTCCTGGATATTAAGTGGCAATGTAGAATATAGAACATGGAATAATAGTGTTGCAAAAGACCTTAAAGGAAAAGGTAAAGATTTCCCTTACACATACGTGCTAGTTGTTTCCAGCTCTAGGGGGTGGTACTCATCTCCGTTACAAAGCTGAAGAGCCAGTGCTGTCCGAAGACATCTCCATGGTCATGTGGCCAGCATGACTAAATGCCCAAAGTACACGGAACGCTGTTACCTTCCCACCAAAGTGGTCCCTATTTTTCTACTTGCATTTTTACATGCCTTCAAACTGCTAGGTTGGCAGAAACTGGGACAAGTAATGGGAGTTCACTCCATTACACGGTGCTAGGATTCGAACCGCTGAACTGCCAACCTTTCTGATTGACAAGCCCAGTGTCTTAGCCACTTGGAGGTCTTCTAATCCAACTCTCTATCCATGGTAGGAGATCCTACACCATTCTGGACAAATTATTGTTCAGTCTCTTCTTGAAAATCTCCATTGATGGAACTCCCATAACTTCCAGAGGCAAGCTGTTCCCCTGATTAATTGTTCTTATGTAGAGTTGTAATTGCAGGAACCTCTTATCTTGGATGGCAAACCTCAGATAAGGACAAAAGCAAATACAACTCAGACAAACAAAATCACTAATGCAAGTAAGGATTAGAGAGAGGAAGTAAACGTGTTAGACTTTGACTAGAGATAATTAATTGTGTTAATTACTATGCTAGACAGTAACAGAGGCTGATCAACAACTAAAGTTAACCAATGTTAGAGGATTACTAAAAATGTGTATAAATACAAGACTAGACTCCAATAATGTCATCATGATTCATGTGATCATGGTCAAACACCTTGACTGCCTCATCATTGCAACAAGTGGCGCATGAACAGGGACCCTCTTACTTCGTCCGGCAAGGATTTGGTGCACCTTCAACCCTTTGGGGTTTCTCAACCATTATTGGTTTCTGTAAGTATGGGGTCTTCGCTTTCAGAGGAACGAAGGAAGCATGTAGATGAATTAGGCTATTTGTTGAAGAAAAATAATACTCAGGTACCAGAGAAAAATCTCTTAAGGCTGGTCCAGGAGATTGCAGCTCAGTGCTTATGGTATCCAGAAGAGGGGTCTTTAAAATTAACTGATTGGGAACGTATAGGGAAAACATTGCATTCTGAACCTAGAGCAGAAATAGAAGTTTTGCAGGTGTGGCATTTATGTAGATATGCAATTGAAAAATTTGGTCACAATGAACTGTCTCTTTTAACACCTCTACCTTCACGTTATACTAATGTTGTCACCTGAATATATGTCTTCCATTCTCTCAGCTGTTGCAGATACAGGGCAAAAACCTCCTGACTCTATTGTTCAGTCTTCTTTTCAGAAAATGGTTGAGGCTTGTAAAAAAGATGCCTCTGTCTCAGGAAAAGAACTTGCAGAATTAGTGTCTGTTTGTTCAGTACAATATCGTCCTGGTCAGGGGCCACAGCTTGGACTGCAAGTAGCAGAATGGGAGGGTCTGCCTTATCAGATCTTAGGAGAGTTAAAAAAGGTAGTTACAGACTATGGGATTAGTGGTAATTTTACAAGAGGACTTGTAGAAGGAATAAAAAATGGTTATACAATGATTCCTGAAGATTGGAAGCAAATATTACCTGACTGCTTCAGCAGTCTCTCTCACTCCTCCCTAGCCACAGCCAGTAGCGCTGGGATTGATGTAATCACTCAAGAGGTAATTGAGTTTAAAATTCCTTTGGAAGTTAAAATAGTTTCATCTCAATTTAAAGGTTTTCTTCCTTCAGGATTAGTTGGCTTAATTTTGCCTCGTTCTTCTGCACACAAAAAGGGCTGTTTTGTTGTGCCTGGGGTAATAGATTCAGATTACAATGGTATCCTCATGATTCAGATTTGGGTGAATCTTCCTCAAGTTCTTCCTTGTAATTCTTCTGTTGTTCAATTGTTTCTAAGTAAACGTGTTAGACTTTGACTAGAGATAATTAATTGTGTTAATTACTATGCTAGACAGTAACAGAGGCTGATCAACAACTAAAGTTAACCAATGTTAGAGGATTACTAAAAATGTGTATAAATACAAGACTAGACTCCAATAAAGTCATCATGATTCATGTGATCATGGTCAAACACCTCGACTGCCTCATCATTGCAACATTCTTATTGTCAGAAAATTTCAACTTAGTTCTAGGTTGAACCTTTGATAATCTTCCATTTGTTCTGCCCTCAGGTGCTTTGGAAAATAAGTTAATCTTCTCTTCTCTGTAACATCCCCTCAAGTACAGGAAGACAGCTATCATATCTCCACTTCATTAGACTAGATATATGTAGTTTCCTCAATTATTCATCATATGGTTTAACTCCCAGACCCCTAATCACCTGGGGCAAAATAAAAAAGTAATGACATTAGAGAGAGGAGCTTCTCTACATCAATGGCTTCTCCCCTCCTTCAAAAGACACAGCAGATGATTCCAAGGAATCATAAGTCTGTAGACCTGAAAGAAATCATGAAGTATTTATTTGTATTTGCAAAATCTGTGGGCATGGCTTGGTGGGTGTGGCTTGGTGGGTGTGGCAGTGAAAGGATATTGTAAAAACTCCATTCTCTCCCCATTCTTGGGGAAAAGTTACTGTAAAATCCCATTCTCTCCCCAACCCACTAACCTGCTTTCCAGCTCCATTCTTCTGTGCAGAGCAACAAAAGAAGACCCAGCTGATCAGTTGGGACTCAGGAGGCAGAGAATAGATGGGAGCAGGGCCAGTCAGAGGTGGTATTTGCCGGTTCTCTGAACTACTCAAAATTTCCACTATCGGTTCTCCAGGACTGGTCAGAACCTGCTGAATACCACCTCTGCCCTATATGTCCCAAAGGTCTTTTTCAAGAGGCAACTGGACTTTCTGGTTTTTCTTTGAAGATGTTCTGCTTCTCACCCAAGAAGCTTCTTCAGCTCCAGAAAGTCCAGTTGCCTCTTGAAAAACATCTTTGAGACAACCATGACCTGGATGACTGAGAATCTCCATAGTCATCATCCTACACATTTCCTGCAGAGGAGGTACTGAAGAACCAACTTTTTCATGGTGGTAGTTATTTCCTTGTTCCGGAGGGTATAAATGATGGGGTTGAGAAGTGGAAATATGATGGTATGGAAGACAGAGACCACTTTATCAGGTGCATATTCATCAAAAGGACGGGCATAGATGTAGATGGCAGGACCAAACATGAAAATGACAATAATGATGTGAGAATAGCACGTGGAGAGAGCTTTGCTAGCTGATTCGCCCATGTTCCTCTTTAGCACAGTGAGCAAGAAGGCATAGGAAACCAAGAGTGCCACAAAGCAGACCACAGAAATCAGGCCACTGCTGAAGATCATGATCATCTCCTCCATGAAGGAATCAGTACAGGTGATCCTCAGCACTTGGGTGATTTCACAGAATGAATACTTCAGCTTCAACCATAACAACACAAGAGCACACAATAGATACAAACTCAAGGTTAACCGCACAAAACTTGATTGTAGGAAATACGACTTCAGCAACAGAGTGGTCAATGTCTGGAATACTCTACCTGACTCTGTGGTTTCTTCCCCAAACCCCAAAAACTTTAACCTTAGACTGTCTGCTATTGACCTCACCCCTTTCCTAAAAGGTCTGTAGGGGGCGTGCATAAGCGCACCAATGTGCCTACTGTCCCTGTCCTATTGTTTCTTTTATTTTTCTTATATGTACCCATTTCATGTATTCATAACTATGTATATACTTATACCTATTATCTTGTAAGCGATTGACAAATCAAATAAATAAATAAAAATAAATAAATAAATAAAAAATAATTGTCCAGTTCATTTGGCCCACAAAATGGGAGGCAGATAATTAGCACAACCTGGATGAGGGAATGGATAAAACCTCCAGCCCAGAAAGCCACCACTAATATGATGCAAAGTCTTCAGCTCATCTGGACTGAATAATGCAAAGGCTTGCAAATGGCGACGTAGTGATCGTAGGCCATGATGGTGAGCAGAAACATCTCTGCTGCCCCCACAAAATGGAGGAAGAAAAGTTGAGCAATGCAGCCCTCGAAAGAAATGGCTTTACGCTCGGAGAAGAAGTCAGCCAACATCTTGGGTGCGGTGATGGAAGAATACCAGATGTCCAAAAAAAGCCAAGTTGGCTAATAGAAAATACACGGGGGAGTTGAGGTGTGTGCCTCCCCAGATGGTAATAATGATTAGCACATTGCTTGGTAAGACAATACGATAAAAGATGAGGAAGAGAGCAAAGAGGAAGAGTTGGATCCCACATTCATGGGACAGACCCATCAGAATGAACTCAGTCACATGGGAGCTGTTCTTCACTCCTGTAGGTGCTGGGTGAGATGGGGCAGAAGGTGACTCGACCATTACAGATTCAGCAACTCTTGTTCCAGTGTTCATTTTCTGGATGCAAAAGAAAAATGGAGCAGGCAAAAGTGAACTGATGGTGGGAAAAAGAATGGGAAATAAACAACTGATCAAAACTGAATGAATAAGACAAAGGACTGGAATAAACTAAGGACAGAATTATTCATATGCGTCTCTAATAATTTTATCTTCCGCTACTTTATGAAAAGTAGACTCACTAGGAGATGGAAAATATTTACTGAAATAAAGGGGGGGGGACCTAAAAATGAACAGAAACCATGGAAAAGGAGGGGAAGAAAAAAGGATAATATTATAGTACATAGTAAGCAGTTCAGTTTTTAAACATTGTATTAAATGTTGATGACACAATAATTTTTTCCTATTATATTTCGAGTTCTCATTATATTTGTAATTCTATGATCTTCTGATTTAAATTTATGAATACCCTCTTAGAATAGGGCAATTATTTCATAGGAGGGGGTTAGAGTTAGAAAATAAATGCAGCACTTATTTTTAATCATTTGATTTTAATCTATAGAGTGAGGAAAATAATGGCAAGATCTTATATCTTTGATTTTCATCATGAAATGAGGTATTCCAACTTTTTATTCTAAAGTTCTTACAAATAATGGCCACTTTAACAATACCCTTAAGCCACTTTTTTAAAATAAAAAATCTTGAATATTTAGGCTATAATTATTTTTCCTACTTCATAGATGAAATACTGTGGTAAATGAAATTATTTTCCAAAATTATTATGGAGGTAAGATGATCTGCCTCTTTCTTAGTCCCATTTCTCTTCTTTCCCCTTTGCAAAAGGATGCTAAGCAGAATGAAAATTTTACATGCAAGTTTTCTGAGTCTCTGACACCTTTAATTAATTAATACCATAAAAAAGTCTTCCAAAGAGGTGCTGGATAACCTCACACACCAGGACAAGACAGAAAAATTGTCTCAGTTGAATTAAATTCATTCATTTTTACTGTAGCCTCATTTTTATTCCTTTTGAAATTATAATATTCATTATGCCACTGCATGTATTACTACTGTTTTTTTTTAATTCCTCCTGTCTCTCTCAGTACATTTCTTTGCTATGTTACTGATATTCCAATGACTCTTGATTTATTCTTAAACCAGACAAATAGTCCAAAACCAGGAGCCATTTTTTTCTTCATTTATTTATTTTTGTCTGAAATGATGTTTCTGGAAATTTCCTTAATCTCAATTCCTAATAAAGTTTTATTATAACCTTTATTGGTAATTTATATATTTCTCATACTATGTTAATCTTTACCCCCTTTATTCTCCAGGGCAAAATTCTCATTACTGATTTAAAGAAGTTAGAAGAAAAATTCAAAATTAAATAATAGTATGGTTTTATTATGCAGGTAATTGTGGAAATACAACTTTTAAAGTCAGTTATTTCCTACTGCATGTATGGTACATTCTCTGTGAGGTAAACTACTACTGGAAAATAAAGGAGTATCTGGTATCAATGGATAATTTGATGTCACAGCTCCATTTTTTTATGATTAACAAAGCTTTAGTAATACCTGCCAGCAACAAAGTTGAAGAGAGGAAGCAACTCCTATCTACCGACAAAGGATTTGCTGCTCTGGGAGGACCATCTTCTCAACAACATGTAGATTGATCTACAAAATGCAATAACATAATATCTTCAGGATCTGGGATCAGGGAACACTTAAGGAACAACTAGAAGATATGTGAATCCTGTGGGGAATCATTAAAAGTGCAACTTGTCTCTTTCCCTTGAGGGTTGAAGAAGACAAAATTTTAAGGTCCCCAGATAAGTCTAAAGGTTATACTCAGAGCTGAACAATATAAAGGGTCTGTGAGCAACATGCTGATATTAAAGGACATTGGTGTGTTCCTTATTATCTGTACTCCTGTCTATTTTTTTGCATTTTCAAGTTTTTTAAAAATTATGTTCACACCTGTATAATGTATGAAAGCAAATACCATAGAAATACCACTGTCTTCCAATATATGAGGGGTTGTTATACAGAAAAGGGGGTCAACCTGTTTTCTGAAGCACCTGAGAGCAAGTCAAAAGTAATAGATGGAAACCTATCATGCAGAGATCCGATTTAGAACTAAATAGAAATTTCTAGACAACAATTAATCAATGGAATGGTTTGTTCTGGGTGCTCCATCACTGCATGTTTTTAAGAAGAGATAGGGCAGCCATTTGTCCAGAATTCTATAGGGTCTTCTGCCTGAGTTGGGGGGGTTGGACTAGGAATCCTTCATGGTCCTTTTGAACTCTGTTAATTCTGTTATTTTGTCATGGTATTTACAGAAATGTCATAGTCGCCATACAAATACCATGCCAAATCATGGTTCTTGACCACAAAGGAAAGTTCAGGACCAAAGCAGAAGATACCCTTGATCATCCCTAACCTGGGAAAAACCAAAATGACCTTTCTCAGATTGAAATCCTTAGAGGTAAAGTTATAGGACCACCAACAAGTTTTTTTTCTCTCTTATGGTTATATTTTTATGGCCTTGAAGGAAGCATTCCACACTCAGCTTCACTTTCCAGTTTCAGGGATCCAGATTGAAGGAACTAGAAAAAGGAGGAAGGAAGACTATCTGCAGCTAGAAAACAGCTCCTGATCTGAGTTGGCAATATTAGATGAAGACTTCCAATTATCCCCTTCAAATCTATGAGGTTTTCTACATCTCTTAAGATTTAATGTTCTCTTAGGAAGGAAGTAGGCAATCTGTAAAACAAAACCCTAGATATAGCACCATGTTTGTTTGCAAGAACAGTTCTAAAGGTTTTGTAAACCTGTAGATAGATAGTAACAGGCTACAGCTTAGTACTTTTTTGGGACTAAGGCAGGAGTGGGATTCTACTGGTTCAGCCCAGTTCGAGTGAACCGGTAGCTCCAACGATCAGCTGTTTGGCCCACCCGCCCATCCAGCTTCTAGGATATGCTTTATATCCTGTTTTTTAAGCTCAGCTGATTCATGCGGCACAGTGGATTGATGAGCATCAGCTGTTTAACACACAGAGATTGCTGGAGAAGGTCAGTAGCAAATGCTCTGCATGCATGTTTTGCGTGTGCTCACCAAACAGGTTGTTACACCGGTTGAATTGCACCCCTAGACTAAGGTACATTTGGGAATGTACCTATCTATCCTCTCAGAAAGACAAAGTAAGCTAGAGTGATAGGAAGCACTTACACCACCACTAGAAATAGCATTTAGTATATACCACTTCATAGTGCTTTAAAGCCTTCTCTAAGCAGTTTACAGAGTCAGCATACTGCCCCCAACAATCTGGGTCCTCATTTTACCAACCTTGGAAGGATGGAAGGCTGAATCAACCTTGAGCTGGTCAGAATTGAACTCCTGACTGTAGGCAGTATCAGCCTGCAATAATGCACTCTAACCATGTGTCCCCACTGCTCAGGTAGAAAAACTTCATCAATAAAGTACATTTTAAAAAGAAACTTGTAAACTATTCTGGGTCATATTTTGTGACCATCCTCATCAAGATGCTCTCAGCCGGTCCTTGAGTCTTGAAGATTTGCTTTAAAGTGAATATAGACACCAGCTTCTATGTAGACCAATGATGGTTTATTCCATGATGAGCAAACAACAAACACTCTCTTCCAGCAAGAATGGCTCAAAGCCAGGCAAAGTTAGCACTGAGTGTTCCTACTCCCCCATTCCCTTTTATTAGTATAGCAGTCACACCCTTGCCTACACACAGCTGCACTCCTGGCCCTGCCTAGCCTATTATCCCCCCTTACTGACAGTTCACCATCAAAGTGTTGTCCTCGCCTACTTCCCTGTCTTATCCCACCTCTTCCTAAATGATCCCCACCTTGTGCAACCTTCACTGTCCACCCGGTCTGATCCTGCTCTCCAACCCTCACCCACATGTTTCCCAGCCTCCCAGCTGACTCCTGAGCTGATTTGTCACAAACAGAGATCCACAATGCCGCAGACATGCCGGCAGATGCCCAGCTGTCAGTTCAAGCCTTCGCCGGCCGGCATGGGCAAAGAGCTACATCACGTCTACCACATCATTGTAACACAACTCCATCTCAATCGGACCAGCGGGTGCCACATAGACAAGAAAGGAGATAGCATCGTGGGACTCCAAAGTGACAGCCAGGTCAGCTCAGCATCTGAGGAAGAAGATTCTTGCCAAGCCCCGGAGAGCTGGCGGGCTCTGAAGTACCGTGTTTCTCATATAATAAGGCCGACTCTTTTTTTTTTTTTTGAGCCCCGAAAAAATGGCTAGGCCATCTTTTCAGGGGTGACTTAATTCTCCCCCCCTTGCATCTTCGGGCGGGCAGCGATGGCTTGGATGTTGACCTCGGCGTTGGTGGGGCACTTCGTATCGGGGTCAACGCAGGCAGCACCATATCCGGGTGTGCAACAAAAGTACTTCCTAATGGCAAGCCCCCCCACCATTCCCCCCATTTTGCATGTTTTAATATAGGCCTTAATTTGGGGGGAGGGGCTTAATTTCATTTCATGCTGGGACTTCCTATTGGGGAAAGCCGTATTGTTGGAGAAACAGGGTAGCACTGCACTCGGAGCCCAACAGATGCTCCAAATGTGACCAAGAACCTCAAAAACTTGAAGAACAAATAATCCAATCTGCAGAAAGCAGCTTTCCCATAATTCCCATCACCACAAACCATGTATCTTTAATGTCATTTACTGTCCACTTTTTTTTTAAAAAAGAACAAATGTCCAGTAAGAACAAGTTTCCTGTAAGATGCTGAGTTATTATGTAGCAGTGACAAATACTTTAGGAAAAGGAAAGATTCCTTCAAATCAACTCCAGCTCTTGATAACTTCACAAACATGTCCATGCATTGATAAGAGTACAGAATTAATTTTCAAATGCTCACTATGGGGAGGAATTGTTATCTCCTAGTCTAATTTATTGCTTATTGCTGATCACCCTTTCAATACTAACTAGGCCCAGTTTTATAGGTGGTATTTACCACTGGCGAGGTTAGCAAAAACATTTAAAAATATGTCTACCAAATGTTGGAAGTGTAATCAAAAATTGGGCACTGTTAGGAATAACATAGGTTACCTAACGTGGTTTGGGTAAAATAATGTATATAGACTATGATTGTGAATTTAAGTGTGTGTCACTTTAACTGCAAAGCATGTAATTTTGGATGCGGCTGTAAATCTATTACTGGAATAAACTATTTAACTAGCACTGTGTATCTGTTTTACTGAGTGTAAGCTACAACAACGTTTATCTCACATATTTGCCTGCCTGCCTGACTGCCGTGCAGGTTCTGCTAGGGTGTATATCCCTAACAGGCACATATTATCACCTGTGGTGGACGTGCCCAAAAGCAACAAAAAAATGAACAAAAATGCATACTTGGTTAGAAAAAATGCAGTCTTGGTTAGACTGTGCAGAAGTGGACAGATTAATACTGAAGATTAAAAAAAAAGAAGACACAGAATATTTTAGAACTTTGGACTTGTTTTATCAATGGTTGGATAAAAGGGGTAGAAATGTGATGACCCGGGGCATGGCACAAAGGCAACAAAGTCACATGTAAGAAGAGTCCCTTTAGTACCTCCAATTTTGCTCCCAATGTCCAGGTTACCTTTGGTTGGAGAAAAAACTCTCCCAAGAACAGTCTTTAAATGGGAGAAATTCAGACTGAAAACAAAGTACATACAAACTGTAAATAAAAATCCAGACAAACCATGTTGTAGTAATTAATTTGACAGGGCAGGAGAAGGAATTGCAGACTTGAAAGGCCAGCAAAACATACACAGTTGGGAAGACGCCAGGAACCCAAATAAGCCTCAACAATGCATGATAATACACAATTTGCTCTCAACAGTTGGCTGTGCGCACCTTCCTTTTTTAAACACTGTGTTATAAGCTGCAGCTAATGAAGGGAATTAAGGCCCTTTCCTCCCCCATAAGCCATGCAGCTCACATTGCTCCCTTCTCCATCCTCCCTGTGTGCCGTAGGATGAAGAGGGGACGGGATTGGTCTTCCTCTGAACTCCCTCTGCCATGTTCTACCTCTCCCTTGCTCTGCCCAGCCAGACTTTGCCCTTCTCCAGTCTCTTCCACAGCCAATCGAGCCACACTCTCACTCCCTGTCAGCTGCTCAGCCTCCCCCTTGGAATCAGATTCTAACAGGGCCATGACAAGAAATTAGGAACATAAGAAGTATTACTATGTAAATGAACCAACCCAGATAGTACACTGTTCATTAAGCACATATTGTATGTAAAGAAAAAAACAAATAATATATAGAGGCCCAGTTCTGCTTAGATAATAAAACTGGCTAGATGATTCTGTTGAGATGGCTAATGCTGTATGTGATGTCAGGGGCCACCAAAGAGTTTTTCAGAGATGGTTTGTCATTGCCTTCTTCCTAGTGCTGAGATAAAATATCTGGCCCAAGGTTACTCAGCTGGCTTTTCACCTCAAGCGGGTCTAAGATTCATGGTCTTCTGATGTCTAACTTGATGGCCTAACCCAGGCCTGTCAAATTGCCAGCCGGTGGGCCAGATGTGTCATGCCCAGGCCATGCCCACTTTGATTCTGCAAAAAATGTTGTGATAGTCACATGAAGCAATCAAGTTTGACACCCGTGCCCTAACTGCTGCATCTCTTGATAAATTGAAAGACTTTCCTGCAAATTACAGAAAAAGACAAATGAGGGGTCTCAAATGTATTGGTTTGAAAAAGGCTAAGTAAATACATTTATATAACTCTGTAAGCCAAATGTATTTTTCCCTGCCTCTGGATTTGTGAGAAAGTAACTCATTTCAGTGACAATTAAGAATGGAGCAGGGACAATATACATCCTTCTTTTCTAATAATGCTACATCTACACTCAATCCTGAGCTTTCCTTGTTGGTAGGAATCATGTTAGTCTTTGGTGCCAATAAAAATAAAAATAAATCAGGAGTCTGGTAGCAGGTTTTCTGACTAGCAATTTAAAACAACAACAACAATACACTTTGACCAAGCACTTCTCTTGATTTGGTACATAGGATATCTATGTCACAGATTCTTGGCAACTTTAAGACATGTGAACATCGACTCCAAGAATTCGCCAACCCGCCATGATGGAAAATGAAGTGGAACTTCCACAGTTTGTAACATTTCTTGCCCACTTTCCTGCCAAATAGAAAATAATTTAGGTGGATTCCAATCATTTTTCATGCAGTGGAATTGCAAGTATTGGATATTAACACTCCCAAGATAGTTATCTATCACTAAATTTTATTTTAATTGAAGTGATTGGAATTCACATACAGATGGGAGGTGATACAACTTGCGTTGTGGTGTGACTGAAACAATCTGGAACTGAACACACTCAAAACCATAGAAATGGGGGTAGACTTTAGGAGAAACCCTCCCACACTACCACCTCTTACAATACTAGACAATACTATCAGTAGTAGAGACCTTCAAATTTCTAGGTTATATAATATTACAAGATCTAAAATGGACACCTAACATCATAAATGTCATCAAAAAAGCACAACAAAGAATGTTCTTTCTGTGCCAACTCAGAAAGCTCAAACTGCCCAGGGAGCTGCTGATACAGTTCTACAGAGGAATTATTGAGCCTGTCATCTGCACCTCTATAACTATCTGGTTTGGCTCTGCAACCCAACAAGACAGACACAGACTCCAGAGAGTAATTAGGACTGCAGAAAAACAATTACTACCAACCTACTTTCCATTGAGGACCTGTATACTGCACAAGTCAAAAAGAGGGCTGTGAAAATATTTACAGAACCCTCACATTCTGGACGTAAGCAGTTTCAGACAAATGGCTGTCCAATCTCTTCTTAAAAACCTCCAGCAACTTCTGGAGTCAAATTGTTCCATTGATTAATTGTTCTCACTGTTGGGAAATTTCTCCTTGGTTCTAGGTTATTTCTCTCCTTGTTTTGTTTCTATCCATTGCTTTTTGTCTTGCCTTCAGGAGAATTATTTGTGGAAGCTGTGAGATATTGGAACACTGCTATCATGTCACCCCAGTCCTTTTCACTAGATTAGACAAATGTAGATGCAAGGTCCAAAACTCAGGTTTACCACCATGATATGAAAGTACAAGTGGAGATAACCTTGCTCTGGCCTGATACAGAGTCTGCCTTGAGCTGAGTAACCCTGAGAAACAGGGATACCTAGGCTCATCTTCCCTTATACACAGGAGTCAGTAGGGTGACTTTGATCCAATGACTCCCAAGGAAATAGCAAATGACTTCTGAGAACATTGTCAAAAAAACTTGTATGGACTTCCTCATATAGACCCCAGGAGTCAAGGCTGATTTCAGGCATATAGGCACGCATGCACAGAGACACATAAACACAGAGCATTATGAGGAACAAGGCCTTTTGGGAATGGCCCCATAATCCAATGCCCTTAGGTAAAAGTTTTGTTAAAGACAAAGATTCAGATATTAGGTGTCAACCCAACTTCATGGATTTGAAGTCTCTTCTTGCTATTCCAAGGCAAAAAGTTAACATAGAATAAAAAAGAATAATAGAGTTGGAAGGGACCTTGGAGGTCATCTAATCCAACCCCCTGCTCAATCGGGAGACTAGGGTGTCAAACTCACTGCCCGTGGACTGGATGCGTCACATACTGGTCCCGCCCCTGCCCAGTTTAGCAAAGGGGGAAAGTACTGATACGTCATGTGATGAAGCCATGACGATGCGAGTTTGACACCCCTGCGCTATACCAATTCAGACAAATGTTCTCCAGTCTCTTTTTGAAAGCCTGCAGTGTTAGAGTATCCAGAATTTCTGAAGGCAAGCCATTCCACTGGTTGATTGTTCTCATTATTAGGAAATTTCTCCTTTGTTCTAGGTTGCTTCTTTCTTTGGTTAGTTTCCATCCATTGTTTCTTGCCTTGCCTTCTGGTGTTTTGGAAAATAGTTTTACCCTGTCTTCTTTGTGGGAGCCCCTCAAATATTGGAATACTGATCTCCTGTCTCCCCTAGTCCTTCTTTTCACTAGACTAGACATACCCAATTCCCGCAGCTCTTCTAATCATTCTTGTTGCTCCTCTCTGCATTTTTTCCAGAGTTTCAACAACTTTTTTATATTGTGGTGACCAGAACTGGATGCAGTATTCCAAGTATGGTCTGATTAAGGCTTTATAAAGTGGTACTAAAACTTCATGTGATCCTGATTCTATCCCTCTATTAATGCAGCCTAGGATTGCCAGGAAATGTATGTGAGCAAATGAATATTACACATTTAAATAAAGATGAATGATACTGTTTTATTGAATAATTGTTATTAAGATATCAATTGTAACACCTAGGTAATTCTAAATACATACCAATATTATGATTAAATGAAATATATGTTAAAAATTGGGGTAACTTCCAACAGTTTGCTCATGATTAATTTCTAATGCCCTAAGGAGGAAAAATACTTCTAAAACCCCCGAATCTGCTCCATCTGAGGGAATCTAGGGGAGTCTGTTTTTTTTTTAAATTAAATTTTTATGCCACCTATCTCGCCTGTAAGATGGGTGAATTTCAGGTTCTAAAATAAATAGAAAAATAATAAAAATATTAAAGCATTAAAATTGCACAGATTAAGATTTTAAAAACTATATGGGTTGCCCTATCTGCATATTTATTTACATCAAGAAATACTCACCTGCAGTATTCAGAAAAGAAGACAAAAGAGAGCCATCAGCCCCGCCGCACCCAAAAATTTATTGTCCAATTACTCTTTTTTTTTTTTGTGGTGCAACAATGGGAAAAATGTATTTTTTCTGTATTTGGCTTATAGCCTCCCTCATATCTCGGTTTCTCAAGCTATATATGATAGGGTTGAGAAGAGGAGTGATTATTGTGTAGAATATTGAAGCCAGCTTATCCACACTGGTGCTAAACAGGGGGACAAGGTACACAAAGAGACATGGTACAAAAATGAGGCTGACCACTATTAAATGAGAGCTGCAGGTGTACAGACCCTTCCCTCCACTCTCTTGGAAATGTCCTTGGAGGGTGATCAAGATGATGGCATAGGATATCAGCAAGATAATGAAGCACACCAGGGACAGCAAACCACTATTGGCCACCATGAGTATCTCAGTCACTCGGATATCAACACAACCCAGTTTGACAACCTGTGGAACATCACAAAAGAAATTGTCCACTTCATTTGGCCCACAGAATGGCAATCGCAGAACCAAGAAAACTTGGCTGCCAGAGTGAAGGAGGCCACCGGCCCAACAGAAACACAACAGTTTAATGCAGCGTGGACGGTTCATTGTGGTTGTGTATGTCAGTGGATAGCAAATGGCCACATAGCGATCGTAGGCCATGAGGGTAAGGAGGAGCATCTCTGAACCTCCAAGGAAGTGTAGGAAAAAGATCTGGGACACACAGCCTGCAAATGAGATTGTCCTGCCACAGGTGATCAGGTCTGTTGCCACCTTGGGAATGACCACTGAACCCAAGGCAGTATCGATGAGGGATAAATTAGCTAAGAAAAAATACATGGGCAACTTTAGAAGACGTGGATCTATATACACTGTCAATATTATGAGAATGTTACCCAACAGCATGGCAGCATAACACAGAATGACCAAGACAGCTAGAAGGAGTTGGATGGGTCGAGATCTGGAAAGACCCAAGAAGGTGAATTCAGCAACTCTGGAGGCATTCATGGAGGTGACAGGACCTTGCAAGAGAAACAAGAGTAATTTAGCTGTACAACTTTCAGCACCTTCTCCTATTAGTTCATTGACAACATGGATCAATGAAAAAATTGTATAGAAATAAAATGAACCCATGATGCCACATGGTGCAAAGAGAGGCAATGTTAACTTCAATATCTATTACAAGACACCCTCTGGAATGCCTTTCAGATGTCTACCCCAAGTCAGTTCATAGAAAACTGAGTTTTCATGGACTGGTAGATGCTGGGTGCTATAGTTCTTTGCAATCTTTGGAAGGCCCCATTAAGAAAGAAGCCAGAACTTCTGCTGAATGTGAAAGCAGATTCTAATTTCCCTCTCTAGTGTAGAGTAATACATTAATCTATTCCATTTTCATAATGGAAGTATTAAAATGAATCACTTCACATGCAGCTCATGAAGCACAATGTTTTTTTTCTGGAAAAATCACAGAGAATCTCACTTAAGTAGCTTCCCAAACACAAAATAAATAGATATCTCCTGAATCTTTTCCACCAGTATTTCAGAGATCTCCAGAAGTTTTAAAAATTAATAGTACTAATGACAGCAGTAATACTCCAAGTTGCCTATCCTGATAATTATAAGAAGCAGAGAAATCTAGCATAGAAAGGAGCCATTCACCATCAAGTAACATCATCCTACAATTGTCCAGCTAAGAATGACAAAGAATGACTTTCCCTATCTAACCAAAGTCCATTTAAGATATGGTTCTTTGCAAGAATCAGTTGATTCCAAGGTTCTATGGAAAGTAGTGGGTAGAAGGTAGATCCAAATTTTGCTTTTTTCTAACCTACTTCTTGGAATTTTTCAAGGAGAAAATATAACACTTTAAATAGATCATGTCTGCTGATCTGGAATTAACTTCCACTGGGCAAAAAAGTCTTAGATTTAAATCCATGTGTGTAGCATACATACTGTAGTTCTAGATGATCAGATATTCATCTGACTTTTGACTTAATCCTGAAAACTCGATCCTATGTAAAATCTGATATTTCTGATCAGGAGACAAACAGAAGTATAAGAATCAAGATTTATTTACTCACTCATTGTAGCAAATCATTTTCAGAGTCTTGAAAAATGTGTATGGCAATCTGATCTGAACAATCAGAAATCAGCAAATCATTTTGGGAGAATTATACACCAGTTGAGTAGGCATGTAGTCTGCTAGAAAATTCTGTGTTTGTGTGTCTATATCTCTGTTACGTTTCGATTTGCCTTCCCTTTTCTTCATTGGGGTAGCTAATTGCTTGCTTGCTTTTGAAGCTGCACTGGATTCCCAATCAATAAATTATTTCTATGGTATTAGAATGAGAGCAATTAGCACAGTAGGAACAGAATTACCCACTACCATCCCACTCATTCGTAATATAGGGCACATATGACATGTGTGTGCACACAGACAGGCACAGAAACATACACAGAGACATACACACACACATGCACAGACTGAGTGTGTGAGAGGGAGAGGGAGAGGGGGGGGAGAGGGAGGGGGGAGAGAGAGGGAGAGAGAATAAGCTGATACTGTTTCATAGCTATTCTGTAGGAAATGACCAAACTGAGCCTGAGGGAAGGGTCAAACACATCATCAGTCACACACCCACAAGAGATCTAAGTCCAGCCCACCCTGAATTCCTTTCTATTCTTAACTCCTGCTAATTTCCCTTGACTGTTAGTAGTTCAGATTTTTGTAGAGATCTTAAGTTTGCAATAAATCCTTATACTCATTTGAACTGTCTGAATCTTCTGATTTCCCTGGCACCTGACATATTTCCCCCCCTCCCCCAAACAAAATGATAAAACAATGGGTTGGTATTCCATCCTAAGGTCTCTAGCAAAGTCTACCTTTAAACCAACTTTCAGGATCACTAGCTGCCCATGACTTCTATCTCAGACATCATCTCAGCTCTAATTCCCAAGATGTATTGTTAACCTGCCTTATAGCATCTTTAGAATTGTGGTCCCTTGAGGGAATAAGGAAATTGATAAAGGAAATTGATAAGGGGGAAAATAAATAAAGAATAAAAGGAGTGTTTCTGAACAATGATTTCAGATGCTTGTGTAACAAGTAGCTCTCCATCTCGCCATAATGGCAGAAAACTAATGACTCAGAATAACAACATCAGTGCAGAAATGGAACTTATATACAAACCCTTATTCTCAAGTTCCTCAAACCCCCTTCCTGAAAGAGACAAGGTCCTCATTGCACATCAAAGCCATTCCAAAGTTCTTAAATTGGAATTAGTAGCCCTGCTTTGTTCAGGACTAACCTACCTTCTACAAAGTTACTTTCTTTCTGAAACCATGTGGGAGAATCCCATGTTATCTGTTTGTTCTAGTGGCTTAGAGAGACCTCCTAGATGCTATAAAGATCTCATACCCACAGATGAGTTTCTACAGATGCCTACTACGGTTACCTTTCTCTCTCTTTGGAAAACCAAGGACAGGGTGTGATAAGGGAATGTCTCCTGCTTCTCCTGCCTCTACCACACCAAGCAACACATAAGAAACATTTCAGTGGCCTCTTATTAAACCTTGGGGAAGCCAGTCTTTTGAGGCCCTTCCTTGGTCCCCGATCAAAATCAGATAATTGCAAAAGCAAAGGGAGATATTGATGCAGGAAAGAGACCAGACGGCAATATGAATTTTTGTTTTGATGTGTAACTATGTACAACTGGCTGAATGATGTTGTGGTTTAGGATGATGATGAGAGCTAGTGAGGTACAGTGATTCAAGGATTTGATTGGCAGTTGGGATATGCAGGTTCTAGTTTATACTTAGCAGTGGAAACTCATTAAGACTCTGGACAAGTCACTCCTTCTCAGCCCAGCCAACCTTGCAGGGTAGCTTGGGAGAGAAATAGGAAGAGGGAGCAATATGTATAAAAAAACATGGAATACAAATCAAATAATAAGTCTTTATTGATTAGCCCTTGGGCCATATCAAAGTGCAAAGTTCCAGCAACAATTTGTTACTAAAATTTAAGAAAAGCAATTCAAAGTGAAATTTGATAAAATGCTATTTAAAATAGAACTTGATAAAATACAATTTAAAATGGAATCTAGTCAAAATACTATTTAAGATGAAATAGTAATAAAATACAATCCAAAATAAAATTGTAATAATGTGCAATGGTTTAAGATATAGATAAAATATAATAACATTATATTGTGTTTGTTCTAAGGCTGTGGTTGAGTAAAGACCCCAAATTTCTGCTCCATACAAGAGCATTGTGGTTAACCTTAGCCTTATAAACCTTGATTAATGGGACTAGGGACCCTGGATAACTATGGTTTTTTAGTTTGAGCAATAAATTCAAATGGGCTTTTGCTCTAAATGTACTCTGTTGATGAGGAGTGTCTCCCCGGCTCCTTATAGCTCAAAGATTTACTGTGGACCCGAGTCAGAAACAACTTAAAAAGTAAAGACTACAGAGCGGAAGGGGTGAGTGTGGAGATGAAGTGGCAGCAGCTTAATTTATGTTTTTACCCTCTAACTCTGGAAGTTAAATAGCAGCTTGAGAAAAGAGTGATTAAAGGAGAAAAAAGAGAGAGAAAAGGGGGACTAGATGAGAAGAAGAGGTGTGAAGAAGGTTTTTATTCAGGAAAACTGCCTTTTGAAACTGAGATTGATTGTGAATTCCGATGATGGAAGAACTGGAATGATGTCTACAGTCTCCATTTAAATCAAATCACCAAAAATAATTCTAACTGGCCAGCAATTGGGGAGAACAAAGGGGACTCATGGAGAATTGATAGTCTCCAAATAAATCACCCAGCTCCATTTAAACAACCCAGCTGATTGGTCAGCCTGTATTTAAATTCCCAGTCAGCCTTATCTCTAGACATACAAAAGAGATCCAGTACATTACTTGAATTAGTTGAGTGGTGTGTATAAGGATATATGTAATTCTTACCCTTTGGAGATTACCCTTAAAAATTAAGGAGACTAGGAGCAAACCAGCAGCATTACTTTTATAATCTCTCGAGAGCCACTGAGGATGGTTTTCAAAGAACTCCCCTGGGATTCCCTTCTTCTGGGCAAGCTCATACAAAGAGGAACCTAGTCTAGCATTCAGATCTCCTAATAAAACTATGGACTGGGGATACAGTATTGCTATATCTTGTAGAATAACTTCCAAGCACATCCAATATTCAGAATTATAGTGCTGGGATGTGTTTGGGGGAATATACACATTTACCAATATTAACTCACACTGGTCATATTCAAATCTGACAGCTAGAAAGTACGGATACTTGTCTTCGTTATATAATTTCTCTCCCTGCCATTGTAACTCTTGCTTTATAAGAATGCATAGTCCACCAGAGGGTCTCCCTTTGTTCTTTGTTTTTTGGGCTGGGGAGGCCCATCCCTGAAAGCCTGGCAGTTGTACTGGTTCTTCCACTTTGGTTTGCCAAGTTTCTTTAAGGGCTATTACGTCAAATCTAGAGAAAAAGCTGATTAGTCCACTATTTTTACTATTTTTTAAACTTTTTTTTTTATTTTACTGCAGGTTTGAAAAGAAACTACAGCCACCTATCTCCACAACCCACATCTCAAACACACCAACAGCAGCCAAGCCTCCTACAACTGGCCCCAATCCATTGGGCTCATAACCTCTGGTGATCACAGAAAAAGAAGTGCAAGATCTATTACACAGACAGAAGCCAGGAAAAGCACCAGGGCCAGACAAGATAACCCCTTCTTGCTTAAAAGTCTGTGCTGACCAATTGGCCCCCATCTTCGCCTGAATCTTCAATAGATCACTAGAGATGTGCTATGTTCCTTCCTGCTTCAAATGCTCTACCATCATCCCAGTGCCAAAGAAGCCCTCCATCAAAGAACTGAATGACTACAGACCAGTTGCTCTAACATCTGTAGTTATGAAAATCTTTGAAAGGCTTGTGCTGTCCCACCTGAAAACCATCACGGATCCGCTTTTGGATCCCATGCAGTTTGCATACCAAGCAAATAGATTGACAGATGATGCTGTTAACATGGCTTTGCATTACATCCTACATCCTACAACACCTTGAATCTCCAAATACCTACGCAAGGGTCCTCTTTGTAGACTTCAGTTCAGCATTCAATACCATCATTCCAGACACTCTTCTAAGTAAATTAAACCAACCAGCAGTACCTGAACACACTTGTAAGTGAATCATAAGCTTCCTAACAGACAGGAAGCAGCAGGTGAAGCTAGGTGGAATCACATCCGATACCTGTACAATCAGCACAAGGTCCCCCCAAGGCTGTGTGCTATCTCCACTTCTCTTCTCTTTATATACCAATGACTGCATCTCAAATGATCCATCTGTTAAAATACTGAAGTTTGCTGATGACACAACAGTGATTGGTCTCATTCGAGACAATGATGAATCTGCATACAGACAGGAGGCTAAATAACTTGCCTCGTGGTATAACCAGAACAATCTGGAACTGAACACATTCAAAACCATAGAAATGGTGGTAGACTTTAGAAGAAACCCTCCCATACTACCACCTGTTACAATACTAGACAACACAGTATCAACAGTAGAGACCTTCTAGGTTCTACTATATCACATGACCTAAAATGGACACCTAACATCAAAAACATCATCAAAAAAGCACAACAAAGAATGTTCTTTCTGCGCCAACTCAGAAAGCTCAAACTGCCCAAGGAGCTGCTGATACAGTTCTACAGAGGAATTATTAAGTCTATCATCTACACCTCTATAACTGTCTGGTTTAGTTCTGCAACCCAACAGGACAGACACAGACTTCAGAAGATAATTAAGACTGAAGAAAAAACAATTACTACCCACCTGCCTTCAATTGAGGACCCGCACGAGTCAAAAAGAAGGCTGTGAAAATATTTACAGACTCCTCACATCCCAGATATAAACTGTTTCAACTCCTTCCCTCAAAATGACGCTATAGAGCACTGCACACCAGAACAACTAGACACAAGAACAGTTTTTTCCCCTAAAGCCATCACTCTACTAAAAAATAATTCCCTCATCACTGTTCAACTATTTACTAAGTGTACACTACTATTACTGTTAATCTTCTCATCACTCTTTATTGCCCATCCCCTCCCACTTGTGATTGTAGGACTGTAACTTTGTTACTTGTATCCTTCCGATTTATATTGACTGTTTCCTAGTATAATTTGATTGTTGATTGTACCCTATGACTATCATTAAGTGTTGTACATTATGATTCTTGATTCTTAATGAATATACCTTTTCTTTATGTATACTGAGAGTATTTACACCAAGACAAATTCCTTGTGTGTCCAATCACACTTGGACAATAAAGTATTCTATTCTATTCTATTCTATTCTATTCTATTCTATTCTATTCTATTCTATTCTATTCTATTCTATTCTATTCTATTCTATTCTATTCTAATCAACTATCCCTTTCCAGCCCGCTATGTTCCAGGTCACCAACTGTATGGGGTTCTCAGAAGCAAGATGATCTGGCTTGGTTAACCCAAGTCAGGCAAAGTTAGGTTTCGAGGAGGACACATAAGATGATCAAGGGACTGGACCAGCTGTCTTATGAAAAAAACATTGCAACATTTGAGGTTTTTTAATCTAGAAAAGAGGTGAGAATGAGAGTCATCCAATAAAGTTATATCTTATAGGAATCAGAATGAGTAAAAGAATTTCTAATATGTATGTAATGCTTAATTCAGTTTTGGAAGTTGCTACCTTGAGATTTGTTGCTGGTTATCAGATAGGATGACTTCAAGAAAAAAATTGGACCAATTCATGAAAGTCATGGGTATCAATGGGTATTAGCCTTGGCAGTGTGACCTCCTCCAAAGGCCATCTGCTTTTAGACTAATGGGCTTCTTTGTGCAGTTGGTTGGTGACTGTAAGGACCAACAGCTGGACTAGATGGGCAAGGAGTCCAACTCCAACTCAGTAATGCACTACATATGTTCTTATGTTTTCCTATTAATTTACAGTGCAAAGCATGATTAGCATTATCCTTGGGGTTACTGATGAGTTTATAATTCACTGTCTAGTGTGAACACCAGAAAATTATTAGATCGGCATCCTAAGTAAGCCTGATCTACAGATCTATCCCCAAGCCCTGTATTTCTTTGGGATAGAGACTGAGAGATGGATCATATTGGCATTACATAAATTATGTGCATTTACCTTTGTACATAAATGGTGAGGAGGTGGAGAGGGTTGGTAGTTTCAAATTTCTGGGCTCTTATAGCTCATAGGATCTCTCATGGACTATGAATGCTAACATGCTTGTGGAGAAGGCACAGAAGAGGCTGTACTGAGCATTCTCAGGAAGATAAATCTATCTCTACTTCTGTCCTACTACCACAGCACCATTGAGAGTATTCTGACATACGGCATTCTTGTATGGTATGGGAGCAGCTTTGAAGCGGCCCAAGAAACTCTACAGAGAATCATTTAAGCTGCCCAGAATATCATCGGGCTCCAGTTACCAGCTCTGGATGACATCTTCGCATCTCGCACAACATTCTCAGAGACTCTTCCCATCCTGCTTATAATCTTTGTGAACTGTTGCCTTCTGGAAGAAGATACAGAACAATTAAAATTCAGACCACACATTTTCTGAACAGTTTTTATCCCAGAGCTATAATTGTATGTAACAATGAACTTAAGGAGCTGTTGGACAGTATTACTTGGTTTGTTGTGTGGATGCTTTTGTGTTTTTTAGGGGGTGGGGAATTTTGGTGAGTGGGGGGGTGTTTGGGGATTGTCATATGTGTGTGTGTGTGTAGGGTCTGGTCTCTGGGTGTTATATGAATTTCATTGTATATGTATACTATGTATATTCGTACAATGACACTAAAGTATTATTATTATATAACATAGGTATTTGTATCAGTTCTCAGGCTTTTGAAAATCCATGGTATTATTACTGAGAGCAGCAAGCAGTTTCTCTCTATAGTCTTCAGTTCTGCATGGAGTTCTGCATGGAGTTCCAGCCTGTAATCCCAGCAATGGAGGAGCCAAAATATTGGGACTTATTCCTTGTATGGGGGCGATTTAGAGGTGGAATTTAATGACAAAATGGGTAATGTTAGTCTTGGCATGGTGAAAGAATATCAAATGTCATTGACTAATGTGGTCATAGGTAATGGAAAACTACTGACACCAATAGACTATATACTGCATTCTATAGGGAGATTTCCCACTAGTAGAATTTATAGTATGTTGATCATAAATGGAAGCAGACTACCAAAAATGTGTACATGAAAGAGGAGTAAATCTTGAATTTGCAAACTTGTGAACTTCTTTGCTATAGGAGCCTTCTGTGTATGTGTTTGTTCATATGTTTAAATGCTATCCCATTTGGAATATTCAAGCTCTCACTCTGTGTTTGCTTACACATTTAATATTTTTAACCACTTTTTTAAAAAAATGATTTTAACAAACCTTTGTGGTTTGCTTTCCTATTTTCTCCTTGTGATGGACTACAGAGAAGCAGCAGTTTTCCAGGAATGGAGGAGCACATTACAAAGAGGGGGACAAGATAAGAGGCAATTGTAGGAGATGACCAGGTTAAGCCTGAGGGAGGGGTGATTAGTCTCAAATCCCTTCATGCCCACAAGTGATCTTAGTCCAGCCCACCTTTAATTCTATTGACTCTTATCTATTGCCAATTTGCTTTGACCATTAGTACTTCAGATTCTTGTAGAGAACTTAAAAGCAGACAATAAACCTGCATTCATTTGAACTTCCTTGACTCCTGATTTCCTGTGCTTGAGAGCAACACAATTCAAAGCTCCTCAGAGACAGAGGAAGAGAGTTAGAATAGCCACTTTCCTCAATATATCCATTTGGGTGAGAGCAGTATTAGTTTAGTCTGGCAAGATTCTGTCTATTGATCGTGACAGAATAAATAACTGTTTTTCGATTGTTCTATGTCATTCTTGGGCTGGCCCTGACATTCCCTGACTATATAATAATTAGGTGTTGAATTTTATATCCTAGATAGTGAAAATCCCACAACAGCAATCATTTTGCTCAATAAAGATTATCACCCCACCCCAAACAGGGAAAGCTATTCTTTGCAATCAAATGATTTATTTAATGGTATGTTTGACTTCTTTTTCTCAGCTATTTAGTCTGTTTTGTATTTAATATTAATTCTGTTAGGAATGTAAGTAACCTAACAGCTATTTGGGTTGGAAATATATAAACCAGGACAGACATTTTAATACTGTCTTTTTAAGGGAATGCTAAAATTGTAATTGGGTGTGGTTTCTCAAATGGCCATAAGATGGAGCCAAAAACCTGGGTTGTTTAGTCTTAGTCTTAGTCTCAGAAGAAGTCTCAGTGAGTCTCTCTGTTTTCCTTCTGTTGGAGAGTTTTGCCGTTCCTCATAATTGACTGTTATTCATGGATTTGATGTAAGTCTGATACTGAACTGTTTTTGATACTGGACTTTGTTATTGGATTATCCCCGGACTGAAAATTGACTGCCTTACCTGTGAATGACTTTGAACTTTGTGTTTGAACTTTGCTTAAATGTTTCTGGAAGTAAAATCCTACATTTACTGTACAGTGTATCTGTGTGCTGTGTGTGTATTATTCAAACACTACTCTCAATACATCTCCCTGTATGCTCTCATTCTCCTAATGGGGAATTACCTCAACAAATTCCAATCAGCAAAGAACATAAGATATCAGTGGAAGGCTAAACTATCAGGAATTCACATTACCAGCAAAATCAGCTGGGTCAGAAATAGTGAGCCCTACTGTATCTGGGGAATACTAGTGGCCCCCCAAAAGGAGGCTTGGTATGGGAGGAGGGGACCATCCCTACTATTATTTATCCAGTAGCAAGAAAGTGTTCTCAGGGACAAACAATATTTTTGAAATGTCTATTTATATTTTTCCTTCCTTGTGAAAACAGCGGGCAAATATGTATTTCTTAGTCATACCGCCCATTGCCTCCTTCATTTTCTGATTTCTTAGAGTGTATATCATAGTGTTAAGAAAAGGAGTGATTGTGGTATAAAATCCAGATGCTATTTTGTCCAAACTAGTGCTGAAGATTGGGACAAGGTACACAAAGAGGCAAGGCAGGAAGAAAAGGTTGACTACTGTCAAGTGAGAACTACAGGTGTACAGAGACTTCTCTCTCCTTTCTCTGAAGTGGCCATGAAGTGTGCTCAGGATGATGCCATAGGAGATCAACAACATGACAAAACAAACCGGGGAGATGAGGCCACTATTGGCCACCATGAGTATCTCAGTCACTTGGGTATCAACACAAGCCAATTTGACTATTTGCGGAATGTCACAAAAGAAATTATCCAGTTCACTTGGTCCACAGAAGGGTAGCCGCAGGACCAGGAACAGCTGACTGCCAGAGTGAAGGAGGCCTCCAGCCCAACACCAACACAGCAGTCTAATGCAGTGTGGACGGTTCATCTTGACCGTGTATGTCAGTGGATGGCAAATGGCCACATAGTAATCGTAGGCCATGAGGGTAAGAAGAAACATCTCTGAACATCCAAGGAAGTATAGAAAAAAGAGCTGAGACATACATCCTCCAAATGAGATTGTCCTAGGTGATTAGGTCTGTTGCCATCTTGGGAATGACTACAGAACCCAAAGCAGTATCGACGATGGATAAATTAGCTAAGAAGAAATACATGGGTGACTTTAGAAGGTGTGGGTCTATATGCACCATCAGTACAATGAGAAAGTTGCCAAACAGAATAGCAGCATAGCCCATGATGACCAGGACGGATAGAAGGAGCTGGATGGGACGAGATCTGGAAAGTCCTAGGAAGACAAAGTCTGTGACTCTGAAGACATTCATGAAGGACCTTGCAAGGAGAAACAAGAGTTATTTGGTTTTGCAGATTTTAATACCTTCTTCTATTAACATGAAACAATGAACCAACATTTCTCTTGAAGATGGAAGAAAAGTAATGTGAATGCATAATGCCATATATTGTAAAGAAAAGCAATATTTACTTGAATACAAATTACATGATAGTTACATTATAATATAATAATATTCAAAGGTGGACCTCCAAGTTCTGTTCCAAGTTAGATCATTGAGACCTAAGCTAAAATGTGCAGGCAGTAAGTAATGTTAAATAGCAATAGCACTTAGACTTATATACTGCTTCATAATCCTTTACAACCCTCCATAAGCAGTTTACAAAGTCAGCATACTGCTCCCCAACAATCTGCATCCTCAAAGTTCTTCAGTATTTGGAAACCCATACATTCTTTACAATCAAATGGGGAAGAATCCAGAATTGTTACTGCAATGCAGAGAAAATTCCCAACTCCCCCTCCATCCAATACATTTATTTATTAATCAATTTCACTTTCATAATGACAGAATCAAGAAGAATCCTTTCATATATAGCTTATAAATCCCTGTATTTTTTTTTCTATGAAGGGGACATAATCCTGGCCAAGAGTCAAGATCAGTACAACAGTCAAGATCAGTATAGTTACTAATTAGAGCAAATGTGTAATACAGTGCAAATTATATAGATGGCTGATTAGAAATCAGCATTATGTGTTTGAGGAGTTACTCTTTAAGTAGTCATATATTTGCAAATGTAAAAAGAGCAATTTAGACAAAGCTGTAATGGAGAGAAAGAAAGAGAGAGAGAAAAGGGGACAGAGGAAGAAGGAAGGAAGGAAGGGCAGAAGAAAGGAAGGAAGGAGAGAGAGAGAAAGGAAGAGAGAGAGAGAGAGAGAGAAAGTGTCCGGCGCAGGAAGGAAGCTCGGAGTCAGTGACTGGTTTCAGCTCTTTATTGTGCTCCGTTTACAGCTTAAGCTTGGAAGGAGAAACGGCGGCTTTTTATTTCCAAGCTGCGGCGGCCACGGCCAATGGCACCGCTTCGAATCTCCCACGCTTAGTTCCACCAATCGTGGGAGATTCTCAACGGGCCAATCCGTGCGGCTCGCTCGACCAATCCGGTCACCGCGCGCTTTAGCCAATCGCAGCGCGGGGTTTACGAGTATGTTAATTGACTGTACAGAACACCCCTCCCTCTTGGTTCGGTCCTACGTAACGTAGTCCCGTAGGTAGGTGGGGCTTCGTACTTGCCTACTGGACCTGCGCAGGTTAGTTGTTGTTTGGTTCTCGACCGGTTCGGTCGAGGCCTCTGTGTCTCTTGGTTTCGCTGATGGAACCGCCTGGAAGGTGTTGCCGGGCCTGTCGTTGCAGCTCCCTCCCGGTCTACCCGGGTCGGTCGAGCTGCGACTCTCGCCGCTCCCGCCTGGTCTTTCCGGGCTGGTAGAGCTGGCCTGGCTGTTTCTTCCTGGCGAGGCTTCGAGTTGGCTGTTACCCGGTGAGTATTGCTGGTTATTTTCTATTCTTTCTTGACCCCCTGTATATTCCCTCCCCTCTTGGTTTGTGTTAATGGGGTCGTCTGTGTTTGCTTGCGTGTCGGTTGTGTTTCTTGCCCTTGATCTTAACTGATCGATGTGGCGTTTCCATGATTGTCCGTCAGTTGTTTTCAGCCTGTAGGAGTGGGGGCCTGTCAGTTGGGTTATGGTCGCCGGTACCCATAGTGGGTCTCCGGTAAGGTTCTTTGCATAGACTGCATCGCTTGGTGCAAAAACCCGGTGCTTGCTTGATGAGTCTGGGGGCTTTTCCGGGTTGTATGTGGGGTGTAGTCTGTCGAGTGGGGACCTTAGTTTCCTCCCCATTAGTAATTCTGCCGGGCTTTTGTTTGTCGTTGTATTTGGGGTTATATGTTGTATTAGAAGCATTTTATTTATTTTTTCTTGTATGTCCCCGTGTTCGATTTTTTGGAGGGTTTTCTTTGTAAATTGAACCATCCGTTCCGCCCTACCATTGGCCGCCGGATGTGCCGTCGCTGTCAGTGCGTGTCGTATGCCCCGTTCCGCTAGGAATTTTTCGAATTTCAGCGAGGTGAATTGGGGCCCGTTGTCTGACACGATGACATCCGGGAGGCCGTGGGTTGCGAAAAGTTTGTTGAGTACCTTGGTGACAGCTTCTGTTGTGGTGGTTTTCATGTTGCTTACCTCCAGCCAATTGGAGTAAGCATCCACCGTGATGAGGAATGTGTTTCCTCTTGTGGGGCCGGCGAAGTCTATATGTATTCTGGACCATGGCCCCCTGGGGACTCCCATTCTAGTATTGGCGCGGGGGATTTGGTCTGGTTTCTTGGCAGCGTGAGCACCTGGCCACCCAAGCCTCAATCTCCTTGTCCATGCCTGGCCACCAAGCGTAACTTCTGGCCAAGGCTTTTGTCCGTACGATGCCCGGGTGCCCTTCGTGCAAAAGTTTTAATACTTTCCCTTGCAACTTTTCTGGTATGACCACCCTGTCCCCCCATAACAAACAACCTTTCTGTAAAGACAGTTCTGTTTGCCGGTTCCGGAATGTCCTGAACGATTCATCGTTGTCTTTTTCCGGCCACCCTTTTTCTACCCAATGTAATACCCGCGCCAGACGTTTGTCTTTATTAGTCTCTCGGGCAATGTCTGACGCGGTTATGGGTAGGTCGGGCAATGCCTCTATGCTGAGGGTGGTCATCGTGGGGGCTGGGTCGTCGTCTAGGTTGGGTAGTGGCGAACGGCTCAGTGCGTCTGCGTGGGTGATCGTCTTACCGGGACGGTGTGTGAGCCGGTAGTCGTAGGCGGCGAGGAACTCGGACCACCTTGTCATCCTGGGGGATAGGATGTTCGGGGTGGCCCTGTTCCCAGCCAGGATTCCCAGCAGCAGTTTGTGGTCTGTGATAATGGTGAATCGGCGGCCGTAGAGGTACTCGTGGAATTTCTTTACTGCTGCGACGATGGCCAGGGCTTCCTTGTCTAATTGGCTGTAGTTACTTTCTGGTTTGCTGAGTGTTCTAGAAAAGAAAGCAATGGGTGCTTCTTTTCCGTCCGGGAGGGTATGGCTGAGGACGGTGCCGACGCCAAAGGGTGAAGCGTCGCATGTGACGGCGAGGGGTAGAGTCTCATTGTATTGTATGAGGATGGCATCCGAGGTGAGCAGGTCCTTGGTTTTCCTGAATGCGGTGTCCTCATGTTTCCCCCAGGTCCATTTGGCCATCTTATCCAGGAGCCTATGCAAAGGCTCCCCGTGATCGCCTTTTGGGGCAAGAACACATTGTAAAAATTGAGCAGTCCCAGAAATGCCTGCAGCTCTGTTTTGTTCTTGGGGGTGGGGGCTTCCTTGATGGCTTTGATTTTGTTTCCGGTCGGGTGGATGCCATGTCGGTCTAGGAGGTACCCCAGGAACTCGACTTGCTCTGTACAAAGCTGGCATTTCTCTCTCTTCACTTTTAGCCCGGCCCCATTGAATTTTTCAAGTACCTCCCTTAGGCGACCCTCTAGTTCTTCCCGGTTGGCTGCCGACACTAGTACGTCGTCGAAGTAGGGGACCACCCCCTTTATCCCTCGCAGTAGTCTCTCCATGAGGCTCTGGAAAATTCCCGGGGCCACGCTGACTCCAAACTGGAGTCGGTTACAGCGAAACGCTCCCCGGTGGGTGACTATTGTTTGCGCCTCGGCGGTTCCTTCGTCGACCGGCAGCTGCTGATAGGCTTGCGCCAGGTCGAGCCAGAAACCTTGCCCCCCCAGCGAGTGAAGTAGGTGTTGCACTACTGGGACGGGGTAGGCACTTTGTTGCAGGGCGCAATTGAGGGTGGCCTTATAGTCCCCGCAGATTCTTACTGACTCATCTGGCTTAACTGGGGTGACTATTGGGGTCTCCCATCGGGTGTGGTCGATTGGTTGCAAAACCCCCTGTTTGACGAGCTTGTCAAGCTGCTCGTCTATTTTTTTCCGTAGTGCAAAAGGCACCCGCCTCGGTTTTAGGCGTATGGGGGCGATGTTGGGGTCTAGACTGAAGGAGATAGGGGGCCCTCGGTACTTGCCTAGGGTGCCGTCGAATACTTCTTGGAAGTCCTTTGCCAGTTGCTGCTCCCAGTCGGCTTCCGCGATGTGATTTATTCCCGTGACCTCGATGCCAAGTGGTGCGAACCATTGGAGTCCTAAGAGGCTGGGTCGGTTCCGGTCCACGATTGTCAGGGGAAGCTTTGCGGTGTGGCCCTTGAAGGTCACCTCGAACTGTCCGGTCCCGATGACGGGGATTCGGTTCCCCTGGTAGTCCTTGATCACCAATTTCTGGTTCTCCAGTCCTCCCTTCTGTATGGTTGGCACCAGCTGCTTGATTTCTTTCCAGGCGACCATGGAGAGGTAGGACCCGGAGTCCACCTCCATCCGGCAGGGCTCGCCCTCGATGTCCACTTCTACGTAGACCTTTCAGGCATCGGTGGTCTCGGCGTGGCTGATCATGACCGTCTGGTGGGTTTCCTCCCTCTGGTGGTCTTCCCCGTTTCGTCGCCCCCGGGTGTCTCGGCTCCAGCGATTTTCGGCTTGGCGCTCTCTGTGTCTGGGGGGTGTGTCGTCTCGCCTCCGGTTGCTCGGGTCCCGGCGGCGGGGGCTGTATGTTTTCCTGAGTCGGCAGACTCGGGCGATGTGGCCCCTCTTATTGCAATGCCGGCAGGTCGCGTCGATGAAACGGCATTCTGATCGAGGGTGGTTGCCCCCACACCCGGCACACTGGGGACCCGACTTACGACCTCGTTGATCTCGTCAGTCCCGTCCTGCCTGGAGCCGATGGACGTCTTCCTCTTCTTCTGGGGTGTCCGAGGCGGAGTCCAGGTCCCCGTGGTGTGTGGTGGTCTCTCGTCGGCTTGCCTCGGGGTTATCGGTGCGGTCCCTGTTCTCTGCCTTCCGAAGTCGGGCCGCTGATTTTTTGGTGGCTTCGGCTGCGGAAGCTTCCGCCATGGCGGTGGCGAGGTCGATGTCGCCCTTTGCCATCAGTCGGCTCTTTAGTGCCTGATCCTGGAGGCCCAGGACCACGCGGTCTCGGAGGGCATCGTCCAAATCCCGGAACTCACACAGGCCCCCGAGGTCCCGCAGGTCAGCTATGAAATCACTGACGCTCTCGTCCTGCCGCTGGTTCCGCCGGTAGAACTCATCCTGCCGGATGAGGATGGGCACGGCGGGGGCGTAGTGGTTTTGGAGTAATGGTTCGAGGTCGGCCCAGTCCATCGCCTTCACATCTGTGGGTTTTGCGAGAGCTTTGGCCATCTTGAACACCGCGGGCCCGCAGTGTGTCAGGAAGACGGCCCTTTTCTTCTGTCCGTTCGCGTCCTTCAAGTTGCTACTCTCGAGGAACATTAGGAATCGGTCTGTGTATGGTTCCCAGTCCTCAGTAGCCGGGTTGAATGGCACGGGCGGGGTGATGCCGGCCATCTAGTCGGTCTTTGTCTTCCTCGGGACACGTGCTCGGTGGTTCTTCCTTGAATCCCACCTTCATCGCCAGTGTCGTGTCTGGCGCAGGAAGGAAGCTCGGAGTCAGTGACTGGTTTCAGCTCTTTATTGTGCTCCGCTTACAGCTTAAGCTTGGAAGGAGAAACGGCGGCTTTTTATTTCCAAGCTGCGGCGGCGCGCAATGGCACCGCTTGAATCTCCCGCGCTTAGTTCCACCAATCGCGGGAGATTCTCAACGGGCCAATCCGTGCGGCTCGCCGACCAATCCGGTCGCCGCGCGCTTTAGCCAATCGCAGCGCGGGGTTTACGAGTATGTTATTTGACTGTACAGAACAGAAAGAAAGAAAGAAAGAAAGAAAGAAAGAAAGAAAGAAAGAAAGAAAGAAAGAAAGAAAGAAAGAACAGAAGAATGAAAGGAAGGAAAGAGAGAGAGAGAAAGGAAGGAAGGAAGAAATAATAGAAGGAAAGAAAGAAGGAAGGAAGATCTTAGGGATATATAATAGACAGAAAGACAGAGATATGCTATTAAATGAATACATGTTCCTTTCCCATTAAGACCTAGGGAAGAAAATCCTCAAAGTTTCAAGTCCAGCAAACAGTGTAGAAGACCTACCCCATATTGCTCCCTGCTGCCAAGAGATCAGTTCACTTCTTACTTTCAAACAGGTATAATTAGCCTGTCTTACAATATAGTGAGGGTTATGAACTCTTGAGTGATAAAGAAAATAAATTAATGAAATTGACAAAGGACTAAAAGAAGGCAAGAATATTTGAATAAAAATATCAAAGATCTGTACAACAAGAGTGTCTGACTACCCTAGCATAAGCCAAGAAGCTAATCACCCAAGGTATCATCATGTAGGAAATACAAAAATAATATCCTTATTTTCAGTTTTTTCAAGCTTCCCAAAATAAATAAACTCTGATTTGGACATACACTCTGTTTTTTTTAAATAGCTAAGTTACTTTGGGCCAGTCATTCATTCTCAGCCCAATTCACCTCACAGGGTTATTGTTGTGGGGAAAAAAGGAGGGAAAAAGAGTATTAAGAATGTTTTCTGTCTTCAGTTACTTATAAAGTAATAAAGGTAGGATAAAATCAAATTAATAAACATATAAGTATACAAATAACTAACTACCCTTCAAAAGCTCTCAAAATGTAGTGCGTAGCATTTTTTCACCTATCTTCCAAAAACTTGCACTCTTTCTGAATTCAATACAGATTCATATTACCTGTTGTTTCTAAATACTTGGACCTCTGAAACCAGATAAAGGTGAAACTTGTGGGTAAATGTTTGGAGAAATTTATAATTACCCTTTTTTCTGTTTAGAAAATCAACCACTCAATCTGACAATGGATTGAGTCCTAATTTTCCTTCTGCTAAGAAGCACAGTTAAAATATTCAGTGGCCAACTATCATGCCTTTGGGAAACTGGTCCTATGAGGTCACGCCTCAGTCCCAAATCAGAAGCGATAATTGTATGGAGATATTCTTGAGGTAAAACAAACACTCCAAGATTTATTTATTTTTCTTATAGTTTCTAACTGAAGGATAATGACAGTAATGAGGATAAGACCTACCATGGCATAATGGTGAAAATGTTTGACTGGGTGCCAGTCTACCATCATAGAGATGGACTTCCTTCCTCTTCTCTCCTTCCTCCCTCCCTCCCTTCCTTCTTATAAAAATATTTGAAAAGAATATGCCAACTTCTCACATATTTAAGCAATTTCTCTCATATCTTTTGTCCCAAACCAGTTGTGCATCATGGTCACTGCTGTGGAGAGGCTTTTAAAAGTCCAGGAAAGGAGGACATTTGGCTTGGAAAATATCCACATTTAATGTACTCATATCCACTTAGGCTATAGTTCTTTGAAACTAATGCATATTGTGATTAAAGAAGTCCTTCCCATCAAGGTTCTATTCCCATGAATTTAGCAGGTGTCTACTGGCTGAGCAAGGCAGAAAGAGTTCAGCCCACTCACAAAAATAAGAGGGATCTATTCCTCTTTTTTCCAATTTCTTCAAAGGCAAAACAGGTGACTTCAGGCTTGGAGCACATTGACCTACAAACCTTACCTTCCAAATACAAGTAGTCCTCGACTTACCACAGTTTGCTCAGTGACTGTTTAAAGTTACAATTGAAAAAAACACTGAAAAAAGTGACTTTGGCCATTTTTCACACTTATGACCATTGTAGCACCCCACATTTGGATGCTTGACAAGTGACTCATATTTATGGCAGTTGCAGTGTCCCAGGGTCATATGATCATCTTTGCAAACTTCTGACAACCAAATCAATGGGGAAACCAGGGTCACTTTAACAACTGTGTTACTAATCTTACAACTGCAGTGATTCACTTAACAAATATGGCAAGAAAAGTCAAGACTCACTTAACAAATTTTTCACAGCAATATAAATTTTGGGCTCAATTGTGGTCATATGCTGAGGACTACCTGTAGTTATTTACTTGAAGAATGTAGTTATGTGTGATGTGTGCAATTGAGTTTGGTATAGAATGCATGGATTATTATATTATGATAATTTTAATATTGTTTTTGATAGATTACAACAAGTTTTATTAAATACTCCTCATCGTTAGCTCCATGTTTTTCATATGTAACATAAGTAGCTATGTAAAATTTCCAACAAACAAACTTACATTGGCTTTGAGAAAGATCACACTCTTCTACTTGGGGGATTTGGGGGACCATACATGGAGGCTTGGACTTGTATGTTGAACGGCTCTGCAATTACTCTTTTAGTAGAAAGAAGAATTAGTCCTAAATCTAATCTGTGAAATCACAAAGATTTCCAAAGCATCTATTCATAGTTTCCCATTTTTCTAAGACCAATAAGGAAAAGTGCATTTCTTCTTCACCCGTCCCATTGCCTCTTTCATTTCCTGATTTCTTAAAGAATATATCATAGGATTAAGGAAAGGAGTAATTGTGGTATAAAATACGGATGCTATTTTGTCCAGACTGGCGCTGAAGATAGGAACAAGGTACACAAAGAGGCAAGGCAGGAAGAAAAGACTAACCACCATCAAGTGAGAGCTACAGGTGTACAGAGCCTTTCCTCCACTCTCCTTGAAGTGTCCTTGAAGTGTGCTCAGGATGATGCCATAGGAGATCAACAAGATGGCGAAACACACCAGGGAGAGCAAGCCGCTGTTGGCCACCATGAGTATCTCAGTCACTTGGGTATCAACACAAGCCAATTTGACTACCTGTGGAACATCACAAAAGAAATTGTCCACTTCATTTGGCCCACAGAATGGCAGCCGTAGGACCAAGAACACTTGGCTGGAAGAATGAAGGAGGCCTCCAGCCCAACAGAAGCACAGGAGTCTAATGCACCATCGTTGGTTCATCGTGGTTGTGTATGTCAGTGGATGACAAATAGCCACATAGCGATCGTAGGCCATGAGGGTTAGAAGGAGCATCTCTGAGCCTCCGAAGAAGTGTAAGAAGAAGAGCTGGGACATACAGCCTCCAAATGAGATAGTCCTGGTTTGGGTGATCAAGTCTATTGCCAACTTGGGAACAACTACAGAACCCAAAGCAGTATCAAGGATGGATAAATTAGCTAAGAAAAAATACATGGGTGACCTTAGAAGGTGTGAATCTATACGCACAATCAATACAATGAGGAGGTTTCCCAACAGAATGGCAGTATAACACATCATAACCAGGACAGATAGAAGGAGCTGAGTTGGTCCAGATTTGGAAAGACCCAAGAAGGTGAATTCTGTGACTCTGGAGGCATTCATGAAGGTGATAGGACCTTACAAAGACAAACAACAATTATTTAGTATTGTCAATTCCAGCATGTCTTCCCAGTAACCAGCAAAGTGAACCCAATTTGTCATATGGTACAAAGAGAAGTAACATCATCTTCAATATCTATTACTAGCTGATCCTCTTGGTTCTTCTCTTAGATTATAGAGGACCAAGTTACCATGATCCAGTGGATTCTTGATACTATAGTTCTGCCATTTTAGTAGCTACCATTTCCTCATGGGAATGCAGCCAGAACTTTCACTGAACCAGAGAGAAATTCTTGACTGCCTTTACATCCAAATTTTGTTTGATTAATCCATACCATTTTTGTAGGATAGGACCAGAAAAAATCTCATTTCAAAGAATTTCATATTAAGCTTGTGAAGCACATTTTTCTGAACATATCATAATGTCATGTGATTTGCCTTTGCCAAACATGAAATGAGAATTATGTAGCCATCTCCTGAATGTCTTCCACTAGTATTTCAGAAATGTCTGGAAACTTACAAATGAAGAACAGTAGCATAAGCAGCAGAAATACCAGAAGGTGCATGCACAGATATGACCTAAATGTGAGAAGCAAGGAAATCGAGCATAGAAAGGAAATTTAATCATCTAGGAAACTTAGTCATTCAGTCAAGGTGCTTATGTGCTTCCAAGTCAGTGGTCCCCAACCTTTTGGGCACCAGGGATTGGGAGGAGAGAGGTTTGCCTGTGGCCTGGAGGGGACGTGGTTCCATGTGCTGCCTGAATTCTCTGGATGGGGCTTCACTTGATTTTACGTGGCCTGGTTTCTGGCATGCCATGGACCTGTCTGGTCCATGGATCGGGGTTGATCTAAGTCAGAAGTGCAATTGCACCCTGTGTTTATGAACTAATTTTCTGGCAGTTATCTAGGGAATGCTAATATATGTATATGCCCTCTAGCTGAACATCATATTACTCTGTCTATATCTGTCTGCCTGCCTGCCTGCCTATCTGCCTATCCCTCTATCTATCTATCTATCTGTCTGTCTGTCTGTCTGTCTGTCTGTCTGTCTGTCTGTCTGTCTGTCTGTCTGTCTGTCTATCTCTACCTATCTATATCTACCTACCTACCTGTCTGTCTGTCTGTCTATCTCTCTTTCTGTCTATCTGTCTATCTATGCCTGCCTGCCTGCCTGCCTATCTATCTATCTATCTATCTATCTATCTATCTATCTATCTATCTATCTATCATCTATCTATCTATCTATCTATCTATCTATCCATCCATCCATCCATCCATCCATCCATCCATCCATCCATCCATCCATCCATCCATCCATCCATCCATCCATCCATCCATCCATCCATCCATCTATCTATCTATCTATCTATCTATCTATCTATCTATCTATCTATCTATCTATCTATCTATCTATCTATCTATCTATCTTCATCATCAACAACATCTATCTATCATTCAGAGTTCTGTGATCCACACTGCAAAAAACAGATGGCTCTTTTGCTTTTACTACTTTAGATTTTATGCTAGCAATTCATGTCATTGGTATTGGAATGAGAGCTATCTGCCCCCTCCCCACTTGTACATGAATACAGCACAACTCCACCAATTCCACCCATCAGTAAAGGACAGTTACAATCCATATTTCATATAAAAAGGTAGCATATCTATCAACCCCATTTTAGATCTCTTCACCAAAGAGAAGCATCTCCTATTTTTGGAAGATCATAAGACTACTTTTACTCATCACGTCAAATTTTGTCTCACTGCTACATTTCTTTGATATCTTTGAAACACTTCCCTTTCCCTTCTTTTCCTCCTCTTCAAATGATTTAACCTTTTTATTGCCATTTTAACATGTGTTTTATGTATATATCCCACATGTTGCATAAAGACTGGAACAAAAGTTTAATTGCCTATCTTCCTAGAAATCATCCCACTTCATATTCTTAGTCTGTTTTGTTAGTCAGTGTCAGATTTTTGATGTGTGCTCTCATGAGCAATAAAAGAAAGAAATAAAATCCAAAAGGAAATCAATAAAACATCATCTAAGAAAAAAACTTATGATGGTTGTATGAGAATATTATCCCAGTGTTGTTGTTATTAGTTGTAAAGGCATGTCTGACCCATCGCAACCTCATGTACAACATTCCTCCAGGCCTTCCTGTCCTCTACCATCCTTCGGGGTCCATTTAAGCTCACTCTGCCTCAGTGATTCCATCCATCTGCTTCAGTGACTCCATCCATCCACCTCATTCTCTGTCTTCCCTTCTTATATTGCCCTCAATCTTTCCTAGCATTAGGCTCTTATCCAGTGAGTCCTTCCTTCACATTAGGCGGCCAAAGAATTTGAGTTTCATCTTCAGATCTGACCTTCTAAAGAGCAGTCAGTGTTGGTCTCCTCTAGGGCTGACCTGTTTGATCACCTTGGAGTCCAGAGTACTTGCAGGAGTCTTTTCCAGCTCCATAGTTCAAAGGCCTCAATTCTTTGTCACTCAGCCTTTCTTATAGTCTAACTTTCACAGCCATACATTGCAACTGGGAAAACTGGTGTAGTGGCAAATAATTAATTACCCAGGACAGAATTAAGTAGAAAATATAAAAATAAAACTCATCCATTGTTAGTCTTCCCAAACATCTATCCAAACTAGACTAGATCTTCCTTTGGATTTGACCTATAGGAGATGACCAGGCTGAGCCCGTGTAAGGAGTTAAACACATTATCCATCATGAGTTGCTTCAGCCAGCACACCTTGAATTCCTTTGACTCTTATCTATCACAAATTTGCTTTGACCATTAGTAGCTCAGATTCTTGTAAAGAGCAGAAGTTTGCAATAAATCTTTATACCCATTTGAACTGCCTGGATCTTCTGATTTCCCTGACATTTGATATGATCTGTTCTAAGTTTTTCTCACTAGCCTGCCAAAATGAGCTCAAAAGTTCTCAAATGGAGTAGAAACCCATATTACCTTTTCATTCCAGTTGCTAAGAGGACCTCCAAGCTGGAATAAAGGTAATAGGTTAACATCTGGAGAATTTCACCATTACCTTTTTCTCTTCAGAAAAGCAAGCAATCAGACTAACAAGGAACAAACACCTATTTCTCTTTCCAACAGTGTACCAAGAAAAACTTAAGAAATATTTCAGTATCTTAGTATTATACCTTTGGGAGGAGACATTCTTATGAGGCTGTTCCCAGGTTCCCAATCAGGAAAGATAATTGCAAAAACAAAAGAAGATATTGACATAAAATGATTTTATTGCATCTTTTTTTAAATATGCATCATTGTGGCCTATTTCATGTAGAAGACAGTGAAAGTTGATAATGATGAGGAGAGTTAATGTGGGACAGTAGTTAAAAAGATTGAAAATGGACAGATGGTCCCAATTCTACTTTATCTTCAGTCGTGGAAGCTTATTCAATAATTTTGAACCATTTTCTCTGACAACCCAACCTATTTCTCAGGGCTGTTGTTAGAAAAATATGGGAAAGCACTTGAGCTCCTATATGAAAAAAAGGAGGGGGATACAAATCTAATCAATAAATGATGAAGATGGTGATGATGAGAAGGATGATGATGAAGATGTTGGTGAAGAAGATGAAGATGATAACAATGGTCTCCTTTTCTTTTCCATATTGCAGGATTAAATGGAATTTAAATAGGAATTATTGCAATAAAATGATACTGGCAACACTTCAGATAATATCAAACTCTGTCCTCCATCATATTTTGGATGCATATTTCAAATTCAGCAACATGTCAAACATTTTATTCCTGAATGTTTGTGGGAATGATTGAGCTCTATTCTAAGAGCTTAATGATACCCACATATAAACATTCACATTGATGGGAAAACAAGATCATGATTACAAATTATTATTAACCAAAATATTGACCTACACCTTCCTCCCTCCCTCCCTCCCTCCCTCCCTCCCTCCCTTCCATATTCTTGGTCACTTCTGTATCCTTCCATTGTATAATCTTAAGGAGTACAAGTATCTGATTGGATCATTCATCTATCCATCCATTCAATATTCTGGGTTACTTCTGGGCATCTTGGCGGTACAGCGTGCGATCTTGAAGCTCCAAGATCACCACGGATATCTCCATTGCAGGATGGTCCCACCAGACCTAAACCATCCCATAGAGATGGTGACTGAGGAGGGCACTTCTCTTTGGATCCCAGGGACATTGCAAAGTCCCTGGTCAATCCAGGAAAACCCCTTTTGCCAGCGGCAGAGAGGCAGCCATTCAAGTTGCTGAAGCTGGGACAGCTCTGGAACAGAAGAGATTGAAAGAAAGTGTGACAGTTTGGTGAGATGAACTTTTACTTATTATTTCTTGAAGAGAACACCCTGAAAGACTTAAAGTGAATTAAAAGTGAAGAGAAAAGAGTTAAGCGGCGAAATTAAGCTAGTTAAAGTGAAAGCTCCCCCCTCTTTTTATTGAAACTTAAAACTTGGCAAAGCTTCTTAATTTTAAACTGGACTGGACCTTTTTAAAATTTCTTATTCTTGTTTGTATTTTCTTAACAATTTTTTGAAAGTCTGTTTTGACCCAAGACTTTCTTTTTGACCTGAGATTTACTTCCTTTTTAAAAGAAAGGATTTTATTTTTTTTCTTTTGTTCCTGGCATTGGATACATGAGGGGGGGGAGTGAAAATGAAGGAAAAAAAGTAGCACTGCCATCTAGAAGCTTGGACATATTGTTTCTTTTTCTTCTATTTGTTTATGCATCTGTGTTATACTCAAGGACTTTGCGTTTTGCACTGGAAAAGATAGTGGGATGAGCATGGCAGATTGTTTACGCAGGTGCCCATCTGTGAAATTATAGATAACTAGAGTCTGGAGTTGAAGTTGAAAGAAAGAAGATTGAAGTGACCTTGAAAATACTGGAACTAGGAACTTTGAGTTGATTTATCTAACAGCCTTGGATACTCAGTGGCAGTGGTTGGCTTCACATTAGAACTGTTTGCTACTTTTCACTCTCTCTTTTACTTCTCCTTCAGTTGGATTTTTATATTGGGATTTCAACCTTTTATTCCAGGAACTAGAATGTAAATTCTTTAATTTTTTGCTCTCTTCCTTTTTTCCTTCTTATTAAGAGAAATAATTGGATTAAGGTATACAAGTGCCTGAAGATTTTTTCCCTTTTTATTTTTCAGAGTGGCAATTGCCTGCCTGTGCTCCTTTTTTTCCTTTTTCCTTTTCTCTTTTTTCTCTTTCTTTCTTTACAGATAAGTACTACAAGATGAGCAGAAAGACAACAGCCCCAGCTTCCTCAATACCAATAGCCTTTTCACCATCTGGAGGACAACGGTCAATACAGACAGTTTTACAACAGGAGAAAGAGAAGGAAGTGACATTACAGATGATTATGCAAGGAATTCAGAAGATTGAAAAGAGAATGGAGAACATAGAGCAAAGAACTGAAAAGACAGATGAGAAAGTAAAAAATATTCAACAGATGATGAAATATGAAGACAGATTTTAAAAAATTGAAGAAGATACACAAAGAGACAAGAAAATTGGAGATATTGATACTTGATTGAGCGATGTTGAGAAGGGCAGGTGTGAACCATTAGTATGGGAAATTGATAGGTCAGAATTCTGCCTAAGATTTCAAAATGTAGAAGAAGGAAAAGGTGAAAATCTTGCTGAAATAATGACAGAAATACTGGCAAAAGCACTAGAGATAACCAAAGAGAAGATGATGGATGGGATGGACGAAGTGTTCCGTGTCTATACAAGATATGCAATGAGAAACAGACTGCCAAGAGAAGTCCACATCAGATTTACTAAGAAGATTATTAAGACACAGATACTGCAGGCAGTAAGAGAGAAAACACAAAAATATAGACAAAGAAATTGTGGTGCTGAAACAGATATCAAGAAGAGTAAGAGAGATGAGAAGAGAATATTTATTCTTGACAAAAGAGTTACTTAAAAGAGGAGTAAATTACAGATAGTTGATGCCAGAAGGCCTCTTGTTCACTTGGCAGGAACAAAGACACAGAATTGACACAGTTGAAAAAGCTGAGCTATTCTACTTAGAATACTTTAGAGGAAAGGAGGAAGCAGCAAGAAAGGAAGAGTCATTAATTGAATTCCAAGAGGAGTGTATAGCAGTAATCACTTTACTTCAATTGATACAAATGGCTTTGGTAAAAAATTTATCCAAGCCATTGAAACGATATACCATGAACAAACTGCAAAGGTTATGGTAAATGGAGAATTAACAGAATCTATAGATATAAGAAAAGGGACAAGGCAAGGTTGTCCACTATCACCTCTGCTGTTTGTGTTAACATTGGAAGTTGTTAAGTTTGGAGAATAAGGAGACCAGACATCTGACCAGTGACTTCAACTCTTTAATAATAACAGGAATCAGAATGGAACAGAGCAAAGCTATGGGCAGCAGTAACCCTTTTATAGGGTTAGCTGCTACCTTATTAACCAATGAACTTGCAACAGGTTCAAACTACTAACCAATAATAAGTGTTCCCAAAGTGGCCAATCAGGGTCTAGTTCTGGCCCAATCCCAAGTTGTTGTACAAGGGCCAATCAAGTCTGCAGGTTTTCAACCCCTGATTCGCATTTAGAATATTTAACTTTTATTGATTCACAACACCCCTCCCCCTTGGGTTCCGTTTGAGGGGAGCTGTAATAAAATCCTCAAGGTAGGCAGGCCGTTTGGTCTGCCTGGATGATTTCCGAGGCTCCACCGGGTTTTGTCTAATGTCCGGTGCCGGTGGAGCGTTTGGATGACCTTTGTTAAAGTCTATTTCGCTGCACGGCGATTCCGTGCTGCATTCGCTGTAGTTGTCTCTGCTACTCCGTGTTTCTTCGGGGTTTAGCAGTTCAGTTTCCCCCGTATTAAAGTTCCCTGGAGAAGCCAACTCCCTTCCCGCCTCACGCTCCGGTGTTTCGCTGGGCTGTAGGGCCTCCGCTGGCCCGCTATTAATTGTATCAAAGTCACCCTCTTCGATGCTCCCTCCCCCTTGAGTTGGAGGAACCGGGGGGCCATGACCGCTGGGTGGTAATCTCGACCGGAGCTGGTCTATGTGGCGTTTCCACACCCGGCCATCGTCTGTAAGCAGACGGTAAGATCTAGGCCCGGTGAGGTGGGTAACGGTTGCGGGTAGCCATAGCGGGTCGCCGGAAAAGTTTTTGGCAAAGATTAAATCGCCTACCTTAAATTCCCAGCATTTGCTGCTGGAACCGAAAGGCTTTTCTGGTGCGAAAGCGGGGTGGAGCCGGTCAAGGTGCGATCGGAGTTTCCGCCCCATAAGAAGTTCAGCGGGCGTTTTGTTGGTCACGCTGTGAGGCGTGATGTGTTGCAACAAGAGAATTCGGTTGATTTTCTCGTCGATGTTGCCAACTTCCATTTTGTGAAGGGTCTTTTTTACGAATTGGACCATGCGTTCTGCACGTCCATTCGCCGCAGGGTGCGCGGGCGAGGTCAACGCATGGCGGATGCCGCGATCGGCAAGATATTGCTCAAAAGGCAATGCAGTGAACTGAGGGCCGTTGTCCGAGACCAACACGTCCGGAAACCCGTGTGTGGCAAATAGTCTATTCAATTTATTAATAACTGAGTCTGTTGTAGTTGTGTGCATTCGATGAATCTCGAGCCAGTTAGAATAGGCGTCGACAGTAATCAGGAAAGTGTGCCCTTTGGTAGGCCCCGCAAAGTCAATATGAATGCGGGACCACGGTCCCCTCGGTGTTTCCCATTCGGTTGGGCTAGCTTTAGGTGGGGCGTTGCTGACGTCCTGGCAGCGTGAGCAAGTAGAGACCCAGGCCTCGATTCTTTTGTCGATTCCCGGCCACCAAGCGTAGCTGCGTGCGAGTGATTTCATCCGCACAATACCCGGATGTCCCTCATGTAATACCGCCAAAACAGTCTGCTGCAAATTGCCAGGGATTACGACTCGATCGCCCCACAAAATACAGCCCTTTTGGGAAAACAGCTCGGTTTGGCGGGCTTTAAAAGGCGCCCATTCAGGTGCTATTTGGTCCGTCGGCCACCCCCGTTCGACCCAGCGGAGTATGTGTCGCAGAACCGGGTCGCGTTTCGTTTCAAAAGCAATGTCTCTAGCCGTCAAGGGTGGTGCCTGTAGAGCTTCGATCTGGAGCGTTGAGATAGTTGGGGCTGGATCCACAACAGGGTCTGGGAGCGGTGTTCTGCTCAACGCATCAGCGTGGAGAATCGATTTTCCCGGGCGGTGTTGTAAGGTGTAGTTGTAGGCCGCCAAGAATTCGGACCATCGGGTCATTCTGGGGGACAATATATACGGGGTTGGTTTATTACCCACAATGATTCCCAATAGCGGTTTATGATCAGTGATTATTGTAAATGTACGGCCATAAACATATTCATGAAATCTTTTAACTGCAGCAACAATAGCTAAAGCTTCTTTGTCCAGCTGACTATAATTTCGTTCAGCTTTAGCTAAGGTTCGCGAAAAAAACGCGATGGGGGCTTCCGCTCCGTTTGGTAACACGTGGGCCAGAATTGCCCCAACCCCAAAAGGCGATGCGTCACACGTGATAGTGAGCGGCAGAGTCTCGTTGTACTGCATAAGTACTGAATCCGAAGTTAGCAATTTCTTTACTTGTTGGAAAGCATATTGTTCCCGTTGTCCCCAAACCCACGTTGCTTTTTTGTCTAATAGTCTATGCAATGGTTCGGCTACTGTTGCTTTGTGGGGTAAAAAAACATTATAGAAATTGATAAGTCCAAGGAACGCCTGTAGGTCTGCCTTGTTTCTTGGCGTGGGTGCCCTTTTAATTGCTCGTAATTTGTCTTCGGTGGGATGAATTCCTTGGCTGTCCAGGAGATATCCCAAAAATTCTACTCTTTCAGTACACAACTGGCATTTATCCTTTTTTACTCTGAGGCCTGCATTCTGGAATCTTCGCAAAACCTCTCTGAGTTTTTTTTCTAGAATGTCTCTGTTAGGGGCGGCGATGAGTACATCGTCGAAATATGGGACAACGCCTTTTATCCCCTGTAACAACCTTTCCATTAAACTCTGGAAGATTCCAGGGGCGATGCTTACCCCGAACTGGAGCTGGTTGCATTTAAATGCGCCCCTATGTGTTACGATCGTTTGTGCCTCAGCTGTGGTTGGGTCTACCGGCAATTGTTGATACGCCTGGGCTAGATCTAGCTTAGCGAAAACTTTCCCGCCGCCCAGGGAATGGAGCAAATGTTGTACCACCGGTACTGGATAAGCACTTTGCTGTAGTGCGTGGTTTAATGTGGCCCGGTAGTCTCCGCAAATTCTTAAGGACCCATCAGGCTTGATAGGTGTCACTATAGGGGTTTCCCAACGGGCGTGGTCGGTGGGTTCCAGTACGCCCTGCGCTATTAGCTTATCGAGTTGTTCGTCGATTTTAGGTTTCAAGGCGAACGGCACCCGACGCGGCTTAAGACGAATGGGTGCTATCTCAGGGTTCAAGTTAAACGAGATTGGGGTCCCCTTATACTTGCCTAGTCCGTTTGCGAAAACGTCTTGGAATTCTTGCACGAGGTCTTCCTCCCAATCGACGCTTTCGGCCTTGTGATCCCAGTGATTCCGAGCGGCCCGAACCATTGAAGGCCTAGAAGACTAGGCCTGTCTCGATCCACAACAGTCAGTGGTAGGGCGACGGTGCGGTCCTTGAATGAGACCTGGAATCTACGGGACCCGACAACGGGAATTCTGTTACCCTGATAGTCTTTGAGTATAACCCTTTGAGGGTTAAGGTCTTGGCGGCGGATTGTGGGAATGAGCTGTTGGAGCGTTTTCCACGATACCATCGAGAGGGAAGATCCCGAGTCTACCTCCATCACGCAAGGTTTGTTTTCGATGGCGACCTTTACTCGGATTTTTCCGGCATCAAGGGATGTAGCGTGGCCTATGGTGATTGTTTGGTGGGTCTCTTCCCGCCGGGTTTCTTCGCGTCTGGTGGAAGTGGTGGACGGTTTGTTTCTGTAGGAGTGGTTCAATTTTGCTCGGTGTGTGCCGAAGAATCCGGAAGACTGGCATTCGGCCTGTCGGGGTTTGGAGTTCTGTTTGCTTCTGCAAACCTTTGCGATGTGACCTTGTCTCCCGCTATGGCGGCAGATTGCGTCGAGGAATTTGCAGCCGGATCGTGGGTGATTGGCTCCACAGCCGGCACACGGTCGCAATGAGTGTTGTGTGGACTGGTCTCTCTCTGTTCGAAGTCGGTTGACCTCTTCCTCATCGCTGTCGGACGGGGACTCTAGGTCTTCGTGGTGAATTGATACCAGGTGTCTCTCTGAGCGAGGCGAGGTATCCGTGGCGAGTTTACGTAGCGGTGCGTTGGTGCGGCGCATTTGGGCTGCCGACTTCTTGGTCGCCTCCGCTGCCGAGGCTTCTTTAAGGGCATCGGTGAGGCTAATGTCCCCCTTAGCCATAATTTTGCTCTGGATCGCGTCGTCTTCGAGGCCCAGAACCAGGCGGTCTCGGAGGGCTTCTTCTAAGTCTGCGAACCCGCAGAGGCCTCCTAGGTTCCGGAGGTCCGCGATGTAATTGGCAAGGCTTTCGCCCTTCCGTTGGTCCCTCTGGTAATATTCCTGTCTTCTTACCAGGGTTGGCACGGTGGGTGCATAGTGAGCCCGTAGTAACGGCTCGAGGACGTCCCAGTCCATTTCTTTTACCTCTGCTGGCTTGGCAAGCGACTTTGCCATTTTAAACACGGTTGGCCCACAATGAGTTAGAAAGATAGCTCTTTTTTTGCCTGTTGTCGCATCTTTCAAATTGTTGGTCTCCAGAAACATCTGGAACCGATCCATGTAGGCTTCCCAGTCTTCTGTTTCTGGGTTGAATGGAGCGGGTGGTACGGCACCGCTGGCCATGTTGCCGTTGATGGTGCGTGTTCGACCACGTGCTCTGTTAGTTGCTCTGTAGGTTAGTCAGCTCTTCGGTCTCCGTATCCCATCCTCGTCGCCAGTGTTAAGTATGGAGAATAATGGAGACCAGACATCTGACCAGTGACTTCAACTCTTTAATCATAACAGGAATGAGAATGGAACAGAGCAACAATATGGGCAGCAGTAACCCTTTTTATAGGGTTAGCTGCTACCTTATTAACCAATGAACTTGCAACAGGTTTAAACTATTAACCAATAAGATGTGCTCCCAAAACGGCCAATCAGGGACTAGTTCTGGCCCAATCCCAAGTTGTTGTACAAGGGCCAATCAAGTCTGCAGGTTTTCAACCCCTGATTTGCATTTAGAATATTTAACTTTTATTGATTCACAACAAAAAGGGTGAACTTAAATCTATACAAAAATTAAAGGAACAAGGTATAAAGATGAATTGATTTTCATATGCGCAAATACATTCAAGGTATGATAAAGACTCTAAAACAGAAGGTTTCTATGATAAACTGACTGATTTAGATAAGATTTTGTAGGTACTGATGAAAAGGTGATTAAAAATTGTATGGATATTTATTAGAAATTAAACTAGAAGAAGAACAAGTTAAAGAAACAATGATTGCTTGGGGGAGGAATTTGGATATGGGTTTGATCTAGAGAAATGGCAAAAATTGTGCTCTCAAAATTATAAAATGACAATGTCAACAGCATATAAAGAAAATTTGTATAAGATGTTTTACAGGTGGCATTTCCCCCCACAAGAATAACAAGAATGTTAAAGAACAAATCTGAAAAATGGAAATGTCATCAGACACCTGGCTCATATTACCATATGTGGTGGACATGTGCGGATGCTAAAAAATACTGGACTAAAATCCACATGTGGTTGGAAAAAATGACAAAAAAGCATATAGATTTGAAACCAGAGATATTTTTGTTGGGAATTTTACCTGAAATATATAGTAAAGAATTGAAATACCTGATTGTAAATGTATTAACAGCGGCTAGGATTGTATTTGCTAAAAACTGGAAAAATGAGAAAATACCATCACAGGAGGAAATCATTAAGAAAATATTGGAATGTGCTGAAATGAGTAGATTGACATTTGAAATCAGAGAACAAGATGAAAAACAATTTTATAAAATTTGGGATCTATTCTATCAATGGTTAGACAATAAAATATAGTAATGAAATATGTAGATTCTTAGAAAATAATAAATAGCTAAAGATGTATTCTTTTCTTATTGTATCTACAAAATGATTGTAGAATAGATTTGAGATGATAATATGAACTGTCATAAAACAAATTAAGTAAAATATGATTATTTCATAAAACATGAATGAATAAAAGTATAGTCAAATGATTAATAATGATATTAATGTATTTAATACTTGATTGAAAATACGAGAATATATACAATGTAATTGTAATTGAAGACTACGAAATGGAAGCACAAAACAATTTGTAAACCAACCGACACACTGTATGAATATATGTGGAAGATGGCTTGATGTTTTTATGTTTTGTTTATTTATGTTCATTTTAAAAACCAATAAACATTTTAAAAAAAAGTTGAAAAACAACAAACAGTAGCCTTGCCTAGCATAGCAAATGCAATAATATTGGCTAAAATCTGGGGACAGTGCGTTGTATGAGGAAGGGAAAGAGATTCTGGCTTTGTGTGTGTTGTTATTGTTGCTGCTGTTTCAAAATGGGAATACTCTTAACTAAGAACTGTTCTTCCACCCTATATCCTATCCTTCCCTTAAAGAAGATTTTTTCCAGATTCCTTGCTCCAGAGCACACAACTTTTATGCACAGAAACCACCCCACTCCTTCTGTTTAAACAGATATTTTTCTTCCCTTTTTTCCTTCCAGCATTTATAGAAAGCTGAGCATTTTTGAAGGTCTACATAATCCTTCTGTTGTTGTGCCTTCAATCTATTCTTCTGCAGATTTTACTGTTCTTCCCTGGATCTGAACCACTCTTCTGAAGCCCAGCATGAACTCTGGTTCTTTTCCATTCCTCCTCCCCTTGGTATCAAGAACTCAAGGGTAATATGGTCGCTTTTCTCCAGGATCCATCCGTCTTCTAGCTGTCTCCCTATTGGTAAACATTGGGTTGAGAGCAGATCCCCTTATCCATTTCCTGAAGTCCTCAACAAGAGAGGAGGAATCGTCTGACTTTCAACAGCAGAGGTCTCCAAACTTGGCAACTTTAAGACGTGTGGACTTCAACTCCCAGAATTCTCCAGCCAGCATAGAGTTAAAGTCCACAAGTCTTAAAGTTGCCAAGTTTGGAGACCTCTGCTCAACAGAATTAGAATTAGAATTCCAGCATAATATAGACATATATAACCATTGGTTGAAAGTATAACATAAATTTTAAGATAAAATTTGGAATATCTCATATAAAATGATGGAAGTTTAGTCATGGATGATTAATAACTGATAAATATATAAGTATATGTTAGTTTGACAATGTGAAAATTGATATAAACTGTGAGTATATTGTTTGTATATGTTTGTCTTAAAAAATAAAAACTTTTTAAAAATATTCTGGATTACTTCTGTACCATTCCATGCTATAACTTTAAAGAATACAAGAAGATTATCCAAATGATGGATCCAAGAATTTTAAAAATTAAAGAAATCTACCAGAAAATACATTTTTGTTCCTTCAGGTTCCTTTGTTAATGATGTTATTTCTCCCTTCTCCCCTTTAAAGGGAATGGAAACATTTATAAGCAGTATATAGAAGCCACATGACTTCCTAAGCAATTGAGCCTGTGTTCTTTATCCAAATTCATGCATGCATCAGTTTAGTCAACAAAGTGGAGGAGTAACATTTGTGAAGGCTTTTAAAAGTCCTTTCTATTGAAAGCAGGACATCAGAATAATTCAGCACTACATGTCTATGTCATCCATCCATACTATACTATTTGAAATTTGAAATGAATGCACATTAAGTTTTCAAATTTGAAGCCTTTTCCATCGGTCTTTTTCTTTAGCAAGAATGTTATCTACCTGCAGACTAAGCAAGACAGAGAAAAGCCAAAACAATTGGAATCTATTTTTGCTTCCTTTCCCATTTAAAGGGAGGAGTTTCCTTTATCAAAAGCATAATAATTGCATAGCCCAATCTGAGCAGAGAATTGCTCACACTGTATTGTTTGCCTAATGTTGGATTTGATGGCCTTTGTTGAAAGGGGAAAGTCCTTCCCAGTGTGAAATCATGAACATGTTCACAGACATTGTTGAGCAATTGCAACTATTTTTTTAAATAAAGTTTTATTTGGGTTTTCACACACACAAAATACAACTAAAACATCTTTTTTGAAAATAGCATGGTCTTGGGTTGAACTTCTTTATACAGACACAAACTTAATTTCATGCTCATTTTTGTGTTCTATTCCATATCTTATACTATTCTACATTTTCTATATAGTTTTTCCCCTCTTTTAATTTTCTCAATTTTATTTTGATTATCTCATCTCAATTCAAATAATTATATTTATACTTTTGTCTGTTCTGTTTCAATTTCATATTATCTTTTCTCATTAAACAAATTTTCTCCTATAGTTACTAATTGGAGTATGACACCTTTATATCTTTTAATTACATCCATTCAACTCTTATTTAAACTTCAATATATACCTTAAGGTTATGACCTTCAATATCATACATAATACATAACTTCCAATCGAGTTCTGCTTGGTACATTCTTATAATACACACTATATTCTTTTTTTTAAAAGGATTATAAATATATGTAATTATAAACCCTCATTCCATTCCAATTCAGTTCTATCATTAATAATCATTAAAGTCTTAACATCTTTAACATTTCTTTTCAATTAAATATCATACTTTCCTAAAGACACATATAATCTCCATAATTAATTTTTCCCTTATTTCTCTTCACATGTTTTGTAAATCATTAAATATTCATTTTGTTACATTTATTTATTGACAAGCATTCCACTAAGTTACGATAACTATTTTATCAAACATTTTAATCATACATTGTTTCATATTTTCTGTAATTATTTCTATTTCTAATATAACAATACTATCTTATGTACCTTTGCAGAATCCCTTTTCCCATTAGATTTTCACCCACTATCTCTAAATATGCCCTGTTTCTCCATATCTTGTTTCTGTCCTTTATAACTTCTTTTCCTTTCCTTCTTCCCTCTCTTCTTCTATCTCCCCCTTTTACTCCCTTGTCTCTCTACTTCTAATTCTTTCTTCTGCATTTCCCTCTTCTGTTGCTTTCTGATTTTATACTTATTTTTCACTCTATTCTTTTTTTGGGGTTGTTTTTCCCAATCTTAAACTTTCCATTCTCTTTCCCTCCTTTCCTTTTTTTCCTCCACCTAAGATTACTTGTTCATTAAAGATGGCTTCTTCTTTGTCCCAATCTTCTTGTTCTGCAGGCATTTCTTGTTGTTTCTCATAGTTCCAAATCTCCATTTCTAAGAACTGAAATACAAAGCCAAAATAAGCTCTCCCTTCTTGTGCATCTTCTTTGTACTTTTTAAGTTCCATTTTCAGTTCTTCTAAAAGTGGAGCCATTTTAAACAGTTTTAAACAACCACCCAATTGATTTTAGTCATTCAAATGCAATAACCAAGAATCGAGAGATCACCAAGTAATCCAAATAGTCCCAAGCTGTTTCTTCATGCTTCTTTTTTCACTTTCTCTTCCTGGGGTTTTACTATTTTGTTGCGATGTTTCAGTTAAGATGTATCTTTTGGAAGTCTTGTTGAGATTTTGCTATAAGTTCTTTTTAATTCCAGGCAGTCTCCTCCCTTCCAGATCCTGCCCTTTTATTCTTTTTCTCTCCTTTCCTGTTTTCAAAAGCTTTTAATTATCCAGAAATCTTTATTATCCCTTTGACTTTTTATTTTCAGCATTAAGTGCCTATTAATGTCAAAGTGGATTTTTTTCAATTTCTTGTTTAAGTCTCTTAGCTGTCAGTATAGGAAGAGGAGAAAAAAAACCAAATCCTTTCCCTTTTCTCTCTCCTTTGCAGCTTAGACATCTTCTTAGGGAACAAAGTGATTCTTTTTTTTAATAGTTTCAATTCCAGGGTACCTTATTTGTTGCTTTTGCTGTTTGACCTGGTCAACCAAAACTTTCTCTTCTTATCTTCCTCCTGCACATTCTTTTCCATTCGAGTTCTTCTTTGTGGTGGCCATTTCTGACCACCGCTACAACCGCCTTCAGGAAAGGGAGTAATGGCCAGCTGGGGAGGAGAGATGCGGCTCTCCTCAACCCTGCAGACAGTCTCCCCCTTCTTCACCACCTCTACAGGGTGGCTTAGCCCCGAAACCAGCCAGCTCGGGACGCTCCAGCAGCAAGCATGGATCGAAACCGCGTAGAGACACGGTTTCGGTCTGTCACTGAAGAAGCTCAAACCGGAAGCTAGCAATTGCAACTATTGAAGCTTTGTCCTTCCCCTTTCTCCTCTTCCTCCTCTTCCTGGAAAACAGTTTTGAAAAAAATCACTGTTGAGATAGCTATGATCTGGATGACTGAGAATCTCCCTAGATGTTTAGCAATTATATTACAACCATTTGTTTAGCAATCATTCGAAGTTAAAACAAGACTGAAAAAATGACTTATGACTGGTCCTCATACTTATAACTGCACAGCATCCCCTTAGTCATGTGATCAAAAATGCAGGTGCTTGGTAACTGCCATGTTTTTATGACAATTGCAGTGTCCTCAGTCATGTGATCACAATTGTGACCTTCCCAACTGGTTTCCAATAAGCAAAATCATTAGGAGAAGTTGGGTTTCAAGAAGTTGAGTTCTTAGGAACTCAAGAAAATAATAGATTTTGACTCAGTAGAAAGGCAAACAAACTGAAGTGCAAAGTGAATGAATTTGATTTTAACAAAATGAAAATGTTCAATAGTATAGAATTTTTTCCCAATGGAAAGTTTGGGAAAACTTACTGGCAATCCAGTTACTTTGTCAGCTGAAGTCTCTTCCACACGATTTGTTGAGTGGACATCTCCACTGAATGAAAGGTGAAGAATTTAATGAAAAAGATATGACATTAGCCTTGGTACTTGCAATGACCAATAAACATTACCCCAAAATAGGAAGATTTTGCAACTTCTCTGCAGATAATAATCTCTTTAACATTTTAATTGACTTATTCCATATCTCCTGGCTCCTTTCCTGGTTTGAGCACTTAGTGCTTCAAGGACTTCAGAGAGCAATAGTTACAAATTTTTCACAATGTAGGGCACTCATATTGTCATTAACCACAAAGTTCAAATATACCACAAAAAATATACAACTGGATCAAGTATTTTTGGGATGATTTGTGTGTCTGCTTAGTATACAGCTGCTTGAGTATTGTGTTATAAGTATTTTAATTCTGTTTTATTTGATTGATATATTGTTGTTTTTGTCTTGATGTTACCTAGAGTTCACATATAAAATGGGCAGACACACACATACACACATACACACACACATTTTCTAATAATTAATAAACAAGCATGGGTTTTAAAAGCATTATTCCTGCTTTATCTGGAAGATATATATGTTATAGATTGGTGGACCACATCCCTTATTACTTATCTAGTGATAACTCCAGAAAAGATTATCTCAAGAACCAAAACGGAATTTTAGAAATTCAACTTATGCTTTTCCTTTCTTCTGATACCAATCCTCAAACATGAATTTCTTTGTCACCCGGCCCATTGCCTTCTTCATTTCCTGATTTCTTAGAGAATATATCATAGGATTAAGGAAAGGAGTAATTGTGGTATAAAATACGGAAGATATCTTGTCCAAACTGGAATTGAAGATGGGAATGAGGTACACAAAGAGGCAAGGCAGGAAAAAAATACTGACCACTGTCAAGTGAGAACTACAAGTATACAGAGCTTTCCCTCCACTCTCCTTGAAGCGGCCTTGAAGTGTGTACAGGATGATGCTGTAGGAGGTCAGCAAGATGATGAAACAAACCAGGTTGATCAGGCCACTATTGGCCACCATGAGTATCTCAGTCACATAGGTTTCTACACAAGCCAGTTTGACTACCTGTGGAACATCACAAAAGAAATTGTCCACCTCACTTGGGCCACAGAACGGCAGCTGTAGGACCAGGAACAGCTGGCTGCCAGAGTGAAGGAGGCCTCCAGCCCAACACCAACACAGCAGTCTAATGCAGCGTGGACGGTTCATTTTGATTGTGTATGTCAGTGGGTGGCAAATGGCCACATAGCGATCATAGGCCATGAGAGTAAGAAGAAACACTTCAGAACCTCCAAAGACATGTAGAAAAAAGAGTTGGGACATACAGTCTGCATATGAGACAGTGCTACCACAGGTAATCAGATCTGTTGCCATCTTAGGAACAACCACTGAACTTAAAGCAGTATCAATGATGGATAAATTGGCTAAGAAAAAATACATGGGTGACCTTAGAAGGTGTGGATCTATATGCACAGTTACTACAATTAGGAGGTTGCCCAATAGAATGGCAGTGTAACATATCATGACCAGGACAGATAGAAGGAGCTGGATGGGCCGTGAACTGGAAAGACCCAGGAAGACAAATTCTGTGATTTTCGAAGAATTCATGAAAGTAACAGGACCTTACAAAGAGAAAAGACAGTTATTTAGTATAGCCACTTTCAGGATCTTTTCTTCCTAATCAGTGACCACATGGCTTTCTCTTCAGGTATGAATAAAAATGAAGAGAACTCAATAAACCATATAGTAGAAAAAGAAATAATGTCAATTTCAGTATCTATTATAAACTTCCTGGTACTGCTGTAAATTAGAAACATAGATGATGGCAAGTAAAGACCTAGTGGTCCATCAACGCTACCCTTTGAGGGGGGAGTTGTTTTGTTTTCTGTTGTCTTTTTAATTTATGTCTTCATGTATTTTTTAATTGTCTATTTTAATTTTTAATTTTTGATGGTGTAAAGGTTCCCTGGCACATATGTGCTAGTCATTTCCAGCTCTAGGGCGATGCTCATCTCTGTTACAAAGCTGAAGAGCCAGTGCTGTCCGAAGATGTCTCCGTGGTCATGTGGCCGGCATGACTAAATGCAGAAGGTACACAGAATACTGTTACCTTCCCACCAAAGTGGTCCCTATTTTTCTACTTGCATTTTTTATATGCTTTTGAATTGCTGGGTTGGCAGAAGCTGGGACAAGTAACGGGAACTCACTCCGTTACATGGTGCTAGGGATTTGAATTGCCGAACCTCTGACCTTTCTGATCGACAAGCTCAGCATCTTATCCACTGAGCAACCATGTCCCTCCTTTTGATGGTGATGGATGTGTTTATCCCAAGCCTGTTTAAACGCAGTTACTTATGATTGACCCACTACCGCCTCTTTAAATTGGCTCCAAACATCCACTAAACTTTCTGCAAAGTAATAATTTCTAACATGACTTTTGAACTTCCTTCCTTCCTTTCAGTTTGAGGTTATGACTTTGTGTTCTTAATTTTTGCTTAATATTGAAAATACTGCCTTTGAGAACCTTTTTCACATCCTTAATATATTTAAAGGTTTCAATCATGTTCCCCATTTCCCTTCTGTCCTTGAGGCTGTACATATTCAGTACCTTCAATATCTCCTGATATGTTTTGTCCCTCAGACCTTGAACCATTTTTGTTGCCCTTACTAAAAAAAAACCTTAGATTATAGAGGTTTGAGTTATGATGATCCAGTGGATTCTTCATACTGTAATTCTTCAATATTTAATCTACTACCACTTCCCTACAAGAATGAAGCCAGAACATGCATTGAACTAGACAGCAAATTCTTAACTCTTTCTCCATTCAATTTTTGTTTTATTAATATTTACCATTTTCATAGTGACAGAAACAGAAAGAATCTGATTTTAAAGAATTTCATTACTGCCAGGAGACAAATGGAGGTATAAGAGTCAGTTTTTAGTTACTCACTAACTGTGACAATAATTTTCAGATTATAGTAAAATGTGCAATGCAGCATAACTCTGGGGTCCTTGCTGTTCTCTGAGCTTGGTTGTTTTCTAGCATACATTTCATTACCCAACTAATTAACATCATCAGTACTAGAAGTTGGGTCTCTGTTTTTATACAAGTTGTTTGCCCTGTCAGTATTGGTGTGTTCTTGGTAGTTCCTTGATTAGACTGTTGTTTGATTGTCTGTGTTGGTGGTTCTTTGATTTGGGGCATTGTTTACTACTTGACTGTTGACCTAGTACCAATATTAATTTCTGATTATCTGGGTGTTGATTGCTGGCAGGAGGTTTTTATTGTACACATGACTTGCACCTTATATTTTGGATATTGTTCTCTGGCAGTAAGCTAGGCAATGCTGTATCTACATTATCCAGCTGACCTGCATATTTCTATGTCTGTCTGTCTATTTGTATCTATCTGTCTGTCTGTCCGTCCATCCATCCATCCATCCATCCATCCATCCTTCCCTCTAATCTATCACCTCAACCTGTCAAGCAATCATAGAGTTTTTTGACCCACAGTGCACTAGACTTCTCACTTGCTTCTAAAGCTACTTTAGATTTAATGTTAGTAATTCATGTCACTCTAGTAGAATGAAAATAACCTGTTCCCTCCCCATTTGCACATAAGCCACATAATTCCCACAGTCCTGCCAATTCCATATAGCAATATAGGACATCTACAACCCATATAAAAATATAGCACATTCATTCATCCCATTTTAGATCTCTTCACCAGAGAGAAGTATCTTACAACTTTTAGCAGTTCATAAGACCATTATCATCCATCATGTCAAGTTTTGCCTCACTGATGCATTTATTTGATATCATTAAAACATTTTCCTTTGCCCTTCTGTTCTTTCTCTTCCTCTTTATTTTACTTCTTTTATTGCCATATCTATATCTATACCTATACCTACCTACCTACCTACCTACCTATCTATCTATCTGCACATATTGGTCAAAGGCCATTACAAAAGGTTACTTGCCTATCTTAATAGACATCATCCCATTTCATATCTTTAATCTGTATTATTAGCCAGTGTCAGCTTGCATTACAATGGTTTTTGGACTGTGCTCTCACAAGCAATGAAAAAAAGAAATAAAGTACAAAAGGAAAAAAAACAAAAAAGTAATTATTTGATAAAAAAAATCCAGATGTCTATATAATAGGAGTATTACAGGACAGTACAAGTAGGAAATATAAAAATAGAATCTACCGATTTTTATTCTCAGCTTTTCCAAACATCCATCCAAAATAGATGATATCTTTCTTTGCATTTGACATGTTTTAATTTTTTTCTCAGTAACCTATCAAAATGACATCAAAAATTCTGAAACTGACCTCTAATATCCATTAGTAGGTTATCTTTTGTTCATTGCTTACCTGCCTTCTAAACAATTATTCTTTTCTGAAATCAGGTAGCAGATGCTCATATTACTTTTTCATTCCAGTTGCTAAGAGGACCTCCAAGATGGAATAAAGATAACACCTATAGGAGAAATTCTGGAATAAAGATAACATCTATAGGAGAACTTTTCATCTGGAAAAATTCACCATTACCTTTTTCTCTTCAGAAAACCAAGCAATCAGACTAACCTACTTCTCCTACCAACAGTGTACCAAGAAACACTTAAGAAATATTTCAGTGTCAAGTTTTATACCTTTGGGATACATTCTTATGAGGCCATTTTCAGGTCCCCAATCAAGAAAGATAACTGCAAAAGTTACAGAAGATATGGTTGAAGCAAAGAAATCAGTGTTTTATATCTTTCTATCTAATATGTATCATTATGATCTATGTCATGTATAAGATAGTGAAAGATTATAATGATGATGATGAGAATTAGTGTGGAATAGTGGTTAACCAAGTTGAAAAGGAGCAGAGGGACCCAAGCTTTCGATTATCCTCAACAATGGAAGGTCATTGGCTAAATTTGGAACACTTGCTTTAAAAATGTCAACCTACTTCTTAGGGTTGTTGAAGTTGATTGGTTGAACAACGTGTCTGACTGATTCTTGCACTTACGACTGTCACAACATTTCCACATTCATGTGATCCAAAACTCATGTGCTTGGCAACTGGCATGTATTTATAACAGTTGCAATATCTTGGGATCATTTGATTCCCATTTTTGAATTTCTCAGCTGCCTTCCAACAAGCAAAATCAATAGAAGAAACCAGAGTTACAAAACAATCAACATTATTCATTTAGCAATTGCATATACAGTTTCAACACCTCCTTTCTGCTATTGGGAACATGGAGATAAAGGGATTCAGAATGATAAAGATTTGATTCAGAAGAAAGGCAAAACAAATAAAGGGGATGAGTTTATTTTAACAGCCAAGAAAAGGGTAAACAAAATTGGATTTTTTCACCAGCTGAACCTTAATTGGAAGTATGTTTTTTCAGGACAGTGTCATGTTTTGGTTCTCTGTGTTTGTGGGAATCTTTAATCATTAAACTGCAATCCAACCCAGGCCATACTGATGGAAGAACATTACTACGAATAATTTCTAACCAATATATGGAATTCCTTCCTTCCTTCCTTTCCTTCCTCCCTCCCTTCCTAAATTATAGAGATGTTCAAAAGAAGTATAGTGACTCACACAACTTCCTAAACAATTGGGTTCATTTCTTTGTACCAATTCAGTTGTGCCTCATGGCTTAACCTAGCCAATGGCCTAACTTGGTCAGTGATGTGGAGAAGAAAAATGTGATTTTCTTCTTAAAGTCTTTCCCACTGAAAGCAGGATACTTGACTTGAAAAATATTAAAACTTCATGTCTATGTCATCCCTTTACCCTGCATGGCTTTGAGAATAATGAAGATTAGGATAAAAATTTGGAAGACTTTTCCCATCAATGTTGCACTTTAATTAACTAATTGGACTTTTTCTTACTGGCTGAGCATGACATAGAGAAAGAAGTCCATTTGCAAAGTCACTAGGGATCCATTTTCTTTCTTTTTCCCATTTTTAGGATGAAATGAAATGAATTCCCTTATCAAAACTGTAATAATTGCATGGACAAACCTTGGTCTCCTGGCAGTCACTGCATAATGTTTGTTTGGTGGCCCTTGTTTAAAGAACTTTCTATATAGTTTGTGTTGGTGGATAGTTCACACATACTTTAAAGCCAGGTATTCCTAAATCTATTTTATTTCCTTATCTATTCTTCTTTACTTTGTCTTTTATTATTTTGGGTGTCAATCCAAACACCAAAATGGACATAAATGGACAATGAAAACAATACAATGAAATATTTAAATTTATTGCAACAATGTACATCTAAAAAGTTCCTCATATCTCCCCTGTGCTAAGCCGTTATGTAATAACGGCTTGTTTTCCATGCATGAATTCAACTACCATGTATGCTTGTGCTCTTGTGTTCTTATTAACATACTGTACAAAGCTTGATTAGTTTTACCATTTGTTTCACTGATGAATTTATGAATTAGTGCATGGTATGAACCTCAAATAGTTCACCTTTCAAGATAAGTTGTAAAAATAAAACCCATATCTTTGTGTTTCTCAGAAACCAGGTTCTTGTGTATTCATTCCTTAGAAGGGAAAATCTTTTTAGTTATCTTCTTTTGTTTTGATTGGATCTACAGTCAACAACATCAGCATATTCTTGCCTTTGAATTTGCTTTAAAGAAAATCAATGAAAAAGTTTACCTCCTATCCAAAATCACTTTGGTCTTCCAAATATATAACAGCAATTTCAGTGAAAGCTGGATCTATTGTGGTACACTGGAGCTTCTTTCAACAAAGGACAAATTCACCCCCAATTATAAGTGTGATGGCCAGAACAATGAAGTAGCTGTCATTGGAGGACCCTATACAAAAATCTCTCTGGATATGGCAAATATTCTGTGCAACTACAAGATGTAACAAGTGAGGTATGCTCCCTTTTCCTTCCTCCCTCCCTCCCTCCCTCCCTCCCTTCCTTCCTTCCTCCCTCCCTCCCTCCCTCCCTTCTTTCCTAGAATTGATGAGGTCAAAATGTTGACACCATTTTTTTCATTTGGAAGTGTTTTGGGTACAGTTTCATTGGAAAGTGGGTGACTTAAGCCTTGATAGTCACATTGCTCTATAAAACTGACTCTCTAAACAGGAAAACATAGCCAGTTCTTTGCAGTCCAATGATTTATTTGTTTATTAGAATTATTCATCTTTTGTTTTTGAGTATTTCATTTTAATCCATAAGTGACATGCTATGATTAATTCCTCAAGACCTTAAGGGAACAACAAAGGGCCAAAGCCTCTATAAAGTATAAAGCATTCATGTTTTCACTAAAACCAGTGCTACAATGTCCCTAAAGGAAATCTTGTCATATGTTTGATTGTGGTTATCTCAGCAGCCATAGATGGGAGGTTAGGTGCTGAAGCTCACTACCATTGCCTTTACACATACAATGGTAGGAACTTCAATACCAAATAGGATTGTCTGAAACAAGCAGGTTTTTTTTTTTGAAAAATCTACTCATCCTTCTGCTTCTTTTTGAGACCGGTGGGAAAATGTCAATTTCTTCCTCACCCGGCCCATCGCCTCTTTCATTTCCCGATTTCTTAGAGAATATATCATGGGATTAAGGAAAGGAGTGATTGTAGTATAAAATACAGAAGACACCTTGTCCAGACTGGCACTGAAGATAGGAACAAGGTACACAAAGAGGCAAGGCAAGAAGAAAAGACTAACCACCGTCAAGTGAGAGCTACAGGTATACAGAGCTTTCCCACCACTCTCCTTGAAGCGGCCTTGAAGAGTACTCAGAATGATGCCATAGGAGATCAACAAGATGGCAAAACACAACAGGGAGAGCAAGCCACTGTTGGCCACCATGAGTATCTCAGTCACATGGGTATCAACACAAGCCAATTTGACTACCTGTGGAACATCACAAAAGAAATTGTCCACCCCATTTGGCCCACAGAATGGCAGCTGTAAGACCAGGAATAACTGGCTGGAAGAGTGGAAGAGGCCTCCAACCCAACAGAAACAAAGCAATCTAATGCAGCGTGGCCGGTTCATTGTGGTTGTGTATGTCAGTGGATGACAAATGGCTACATAACGATCATAGGCCATGAGGGTTAGGAGAAGCATCTCTGTACCTCCAAAGAAGTGTAGGAAAAAGAGTTGGGACATGCAGCACTCAAATGAGATAGTCCTGCCCCAGGTGACTAGATCTGTTGCTACTTTGGGGACTACCACTGAACCCACAGATGTATCAATGATGGCTAAATTGGATAAGAAAAAATACATGGGCAATTTTTTAAGATGTGGATCTATGTGCACGGTCAATACAATGAGAAGGTTGCCAAACAGAATGGCACCATAGCACAACATCACCAGTACAAATAGAAGGAGCTGGATGGACCGAGACCTGGAGAGACCCAGTAAGATGAATTCAGTGACTTGGAGGCATTCATGAAGGCGACAGGACCTTGCAAGAAGAAACAACAAATATTTATCATTACAACTTTCTCATACTAATCAATGACAACACAGAACAGTGAACAATGTTGTTTTTCTATTTGAATAAAAAGTAAACTGTACTCTTTGAGTCTTGTAATGCAAAGAGAAAATATTGAAATGAACTTTTTTTTTTTTTACAATAGTTTGCAGTGAATTATTTCCTTTCAGATTCTGCTCTGGTTCACATTACTCCTGAAGCCTTGTTGTGGCCTAGAGATACTGGGTATTGTAGTTTTGGAATGTTTGGCTATTTATAATTCCACACTCCAGCTGGGGAAAAGTCCAGCATTTTAACTAAAGTGAGCTGAGATGAATGAATGATGAATGAATGAATTCTTCATTGGCCCAGTGTGATTAGACACACAAGGAATTTGTCTTGGTGCATATGCTGAAACCCTAATACTCAGGGATGGGATCCAACTGGTATAACTACTGGTTCTGTTGCTCTGCGTCGAGTCACGCGAGTGCAATTTACGACCTACTGAGCTTCCCGGACAGCTGAGCAGCACTGCGTGCAAGTGCACAGCGGTTGGAAAATCCCTTTTCCCCTGCTTTTTCAACCACAGCTGTGTCGCACAAAGCAGCTGCGGTTGAAAAAGCAGGAAATAAAGGTCAGATAAGAGCCCAGGTAGGCGGGTGGGCCAAAACAGCAGCAGACATAGAACTGGTTCTATGTATGCTCTCTGTCTGCTGCTCTTCAGAACTACCAGTTCTACAGAGGTGGACAGAACCAGTAGAATCCCACCCCTGCTAATACCCCATCATCAAATATTGAGCTTTATGATCTCAATATTTCATTTCATAAATCACCAAGTCTCATTAAAGCTTCTTTTGTTAAACTGACATTAAATAAAATGAACTTTATTCACCTTATAAAAGGAGTTAATTTATTATTGGGTGACTGTCTTCCCCATTCCTGGCAAATGTATAGGAAAAGCATTCCTTTTGTAGAATTTTGTATATGTTTATAATAGATTATTACGTATTAATATTAGTAGCAATAGCAGTAAGTTCTAAGGGAATGGATTTGTACACATTTGAAAAACAAGGAAATCTAAAGTCATATTTAACAATGAAGATATAGCTAATAAGACAAAAGGAATTGGATTGAAGATAATGCGAGTTGATTCCTGCATCCAAATAAGATCCATCTAAACCATGACTCTTTGCAAGACTCTCCCAGTTTCACACTTCTATTAAAAAAAATCTAATAAGTTAGATACTGATATATATCCTTTCTCCTCTTTTCCAAACTACTTTCCCTTTTTTTTTTTCAAGGGGAAAATTAGTACCCTTTAATATAATTCATACCCACTTGCCCAGAAACAATTCCACTGCAGTAAATATTTACATCTTGGAAATATTTCAACATAATCACAAAAATTCAAGACATAATCCTGAAAAACTGATCCTGTACATAAGCTACTAACTGCTAACCAGGAGAGAGAGAGAGAGAAAAAATCTCTCTATCCTGAGATTAAATATGATAGACCCATGCTTGGGTATGATTTCTCTACATAGCCAAGGTCCATCTAATCATAAATACTCTGGCTTCATAAAACTATCAGTAAGATATTGATGTCTCTGTTCTCCTCTCTTCTGTCTTTCATAGACTTCTCTTCTAAGAAAGAATTTCCCCTCTTTAAAATGACTCATCATGTGTTTTCTTCACTGGGAGTAACCTCAAAGACTCTCAAAGTTAATAGGCATCTTCTAAATCTCTGTAGGTCATTACAAACATCAATCAAACTTTGGATTTAATTCCTGAAAAGTGTGCGCTAAACACAAATAACTACTATTGGCCAGGGAAGAAAAATATGACAAGTGTGGATATGTCTGGAGCTTGACAGCTGCTGTGAACCCAAGATTCAAATATATGTATGTATGTATGTATGTATGTATGTATGTATGTATGTATGTATGTATGTATGTATGTATGTATGTGTATATATATATATATATATATATATATATATATATATATATATATATATACATATACATATACATATACATATACATATACATATACATATACATACATACATACATACACACACACACACACACACACACACACACACACACACACACACACACATATATATATATATATATATATATATATATATATATATATATATATAAAATGTGTGTGTGTGTGTGTGTTTTTCTGAGTTCTCGGGTATTTGTATGTGGATCTTTGGTTATTCGGGTTTTCTCCCACGTAAGCTTGTTATAGAAACAAGCCTGAAGATAATGAATGAGACTTCATCGAAACGTTGCCTAGATACTTGCGGGAGAAAACCCGAATAACCAAAGATAGATAGATAGATAGATAGATAGATAGATAGATAGATAGATAGATAGATAGATAGATAGATAGATAGATAGATAGATATATATATATATATATATATATATATATATATATATATATATATATATATATATATATATATATATATATATATATATATATGTTTTCTTAAGTTTTTGCGGTACTTACATGTATGGTGTTCGGCTTGGTTCGGGTATTTTCCCACGTCATTGTATATATATATATATGTATGTATGTATGTATGTATGTATGTATGTATGTATGTATGTATGTATATTGGGGTGACTGCTTTTTACCATTGAAAATGTTGCTAATTTATTGTCATCCAGTTTTGTGATTCTCTTTCATTTTTAAGAGATCATTGGTTTGCTTTTAAAAGATTACACTTTTATTTTAGATTAGCAATCCATCTCAGTAGTATTAGAATGAGAGATCCTTTTCACTAAGACATTGATTGATTGATGGTTGATTGATTATGTGTAATCAAATCATTTTTGACTCCTAGTGACCACATAGAAAGATTCTTTCCAAGACACAAAGACATAGGTAACATAGGTAACATCAGGGACTTATATAGTCCACCAAAACTCTTCTTGTAGTTGTTAATCATATATTATATTGTAATATTGTAAGCCACCCAAAGTTACCCTGTGGTAAGATGTCCTAAAGGTCAGGGGTGGGAGTTCACATCTATTTGGTAGAACCGGTTGTTAACATTCTAAGTAGTTTGGAGAACCGGTTTTTAGAAGAAATTACTGGCCTAATCCTGTAAGGAAGGCAGGAAGGAAACATTCTGGTGTTGCTTATAGAAACTGCCTCAACATTAACCCTTATTACATTCTTGGCAGGACTAGACTTCTTGTCTCAGGAATGACTCTGGAGTTTTTTCCCCCTCCTTTGCTGGTACTTTGCTTGTGTGGAGTGACCATTCAAAGTTACACTGGCACTGAAAAAAGTGACTTATGACCATTTTTCACACTTACGACTGTTGCAGCATCCCCACAGTCATGAGAGGCCAGGCGAGGAGATGCGTGCCTCGATGTGAGTGATATTGAGTTGGGCACACCCAGCCAATAACATGATCACCAAGCCACGTTCACCCAGTCACATGACCACCAAGCCACGCCACCAACTAAGCCACGCCCACAGAACTGGTTGTTAAAAAATTTGAATCCCACCCCTGCTAAAGATGCTTTTTCAAAAAGCAACTGGACTTTACTTTTTGCTCAGAGATGTTTTACTTCTTAACCAAGAAGCTTCTTTGGTTCTAACTGAATGGTGGAAAATGGAGATATTCCTTAGGATATATATGAAAGGATCCTTCCATTCTCCACCATTCAGTCAGAACTGAAGAACTTCTTGGATGAGAAGCAAAATTCTTCAAGCAAAAAACAAAGTCCAATTGCCTTTCGAAAAAGCATCTTTGGGACAACCATGACCTGGATGACTGAGAATCTCCATAGACAACTGCAGCCAATAAACTTCATTGATAACAACAACTACAACCACAAGCACAACAATATATTAATATGTGAAACTTACTTTAGGTCTTCTCCCTCCAGATCAGCACAACAAAATGCTGTGATACCATCATAACATGGTTCCACCCTAAGTAGATTTTTAAAGCCATCTCTCTTTCATGGTTACTTACTGCCCATTTCAAGACATTCTTCCTCTTACCAAGTTTGGTTTTGTGAGCTACCACTGAGCTGCATTAGGATATCTTCAGAGCTGAGGTTCCTGAGTGGTGAAGGAAAGCATAAAAAGGAAGAATAAAGGGAAATTAGGAACTTCAAATATCTATCTCATAAGCATATCTTACACTTAGTGTTCTGGGGTAAAGGCAAACAACTGATTTGCTATGAAATTTTCAAATGAAGCATTCAGATATAGTTCCTTTTAGAACTATGGAATTTTAGTGCCAGGTTTTTCTTCTTTCTCTTATTTTCATTTCATGCATAAATCTACCTTACCAAAAAAAGGCTAGAGACACATTTCTATCACTTAGAATTTCATTAAAGAAGAATTAAAATACCTAAGCTCTTAACCTAGACATTGCACCCTTCCTTTGAAAATTTCTTCTGATGTGTCCCCCCCAATTTACTCTTTTTCTAGAGTCAAGAGACAGAGATCCATAGTACTTGCTCATTCCAGACGCTTAGTGGCTTCTCCCAGCTGGAATGAAGGTAACTCTAAACCGTGATTGTCTTTTTCTTATTCCAGAAGTGCAAAATCAAGCACACCATCTGACAAGGGAGGGGACCCTTCTTTTCCTTCCTCCAGGGCATCAATCAATACGAATGAAGCATTTCAATGACCCATTATTAGGCCTTTGGGACAATGAGCTTATGAGCCTTTTCTTAGGTCTCCAGTCTGGGGAGATAATTGCAGGAGTCAAAGGGCATATGGTTGAAGTTGCCTGGGATCGTTGGATCTCTTTTATGGAAGGTAATTTTTATGGTCTATGGCAAACTCGAAAGCTTTAAGACTTGTGGACGTCAACTCCCAGAATTCCTGAGTTAACATGACTGGAGGAGAAATTCTGGGAGTTGACGTCCACAAGTCTTAAAGCCATCAAGTTTGAAGACCCCTGATCTGGTCTGAGGGGGAAAATGTATGATTTGATTGATTGATGATGATAAGTTTAAGTTTACTTTATTGTCGTTGCACCTCATATAATGAAATTAAATGCCATTTTCAGTGTACGTTATGCATATAAAAACACACATCCTTCACATCTATACAATTGAATTGAAAAGCCCTAATATTGCATTAATATTTCACTATACAGTAGAATTCAACATAGTTACTGCCCTGGGATAGAAGCTGTTTTTCAGCCTATTTGTCCTTGTTTTTGATGATAATGATGACGATGATGATGATGGAATTGTAAGCTGCCTAGAATCACATGGTTGAGTTGGGTAACTGTAGAAGTTGATTGAATGGTTGAATAAATAAATGATAGTGATCATTACAAACACTGGGCTTCCTTTGTTTTTTGTAGAAGATTGAAATATTGTTACAGGTAGTCATCTACTTATGACCACAAGTGATCCCAAAATTTCTGTTTCTAAGCAAGAAATTTGTTAAGTGAGCTTTTTACCAGTTTAATATCTTTCCTGACCACAGTTGTAAAGTGAATCACTACAGTTGTCCCAAAGGTGATTTTTCAAGAGGCAACTGGACTTTCTGGTTTTCCTTTAAAGACATTTCCCTTCTCATCCAAGAAGCTTCCGCAGCTCTAGCTATATGGTGGGGAATGGATCCAGCCACAGCTAAAGAAGCTTTTTGGATGAATAGTCATTAAATGAAAGGTTGTAACTCAAGGACTACCTGTATAATGAGAAGACATTATACAGTATTCTCTTGAATCTGAATAGCATTTTCATTAAAGCTCCAACATTGACAATTTCTTGGCTTCAATTTATGCTGATTTACCCTACTGATGTTACTACAGTCTCCCCTCCTTGAGTTCTAGCCATCACATTTAATATTCTTGGATGAGCCTCATCTTTCATCCCTTTGTTTAAAAGACTCTTTGAAACCATTTTCAGTACAATCCACATTAACAATAACCAAAGTCAAAGAACCCTTTTTAACAGAATAACAGAATAATACAGTTAGAAGGGACCTTGGAAATCTATCTAGTCCAACCCCCTGCTTAGGTCATTTCAGACAAATGGTTCTCCAATCTTTTCTTAAGAACTTCCAGTGCTGGAGTACCCACAACTTCTGGAGGCAAGTTGTTCCACTGGTTAATTGTTCTAATTGTCAGGAAAATTCTCCTTAGTTCTAAGTTGATGGTCTCCTTGATTAGGTTCCATCCATTGCATTTCTAACTAACCTAACCTAACCTGTTTGCTTGTTTCTAACATTCCTTTTTCAAAGAGGATGGACATGTTTGAAAGGAACTGACTTCTCCCAGGTCTCTGAGTATTTAAGTCAACTTTCTTTTTCTTAATTTATCTTTCCTAGTTCAGTCTGGCATTGTGAGCAGTTGGGCCAGTAATGTGGAAAGTAAATGACCTGTGCTTTTAGTATGACTTGATTGATTATTGTACCCTATGACTATCATTAAGTGTTGTACCTTATAATTCTTGACTCTTGACAAATGTATTTTTTCTTTTATGTACACTGACATCATTTGCACCAAGACAAATTCCTTGTGTGTCCAACCATACTTGGCCAATAAAGAATTCTATTCTATTCATAAAAGTCCATTTCTTCTAAAAGAACTGCCTGTGTTCAGGCACTTGGCAACCAGCATGTGAGAAGCTTGGTTGAAGCATCCTGGGATCATATGATAGTTATTTGTGATCTTCCCAATGGGTGTCCAACAAGCAAAACCATCATTTGTCTAAAGTGATATAGGGTTTTCTACCTAAGCAGTGGGTTGGACTAAAAGACCTCCAAGGTTGCTTCCAACTCTGTTATTCTATTTTGATGGGGGGAATCAAAATTTGCTTAACAACAGCCTTAGTTAGTCCAAGAGGTGGTTGTAAGTCAAGGGCTGCTGTAATTATGAATTCATCCATTCATGCTCCATGGCTATGAATGGGACACATATTGGGATGAGTTTTTGGGAGTCCTTCTCCATCAGTCTTCTACTCCAACTAGTTTTACAGTTGTCCTGCATGCCTGGCAAATGTTTAATAAAGTGCAATTGCAGCTCAGTATATCCTGCAATTGTATATATGCAACACTTTTATTTCATTAATATAGATCAGTTTATGTGCAGGTGAGAGGTGCTTAAAGGTGGGCTGTTTTGACAACCTAACCGGACACTGAGCAATATCTTCATCCAATAAGGAGCACAGTGGCTGGAGTAGTTGGAACATTGGGCAGGAGATTGGTAAGCCAGGATTTGAGACCCAAGAGCTGAGCTCTGGTCCTTCCCTCACCAAGCTTCTGCTAGGGACATGAAAGGAGCCCCCAATTGAGCATTTCCAGGGCAATGATGATGTCACTGGCTAATCATTTCAACTTGGAAGTGCATTGGTGTTTCTAAGTGCAAAATCTGGATCCAATAGGTGTGTTTGTAACATTCCCACATTCTAGCAAATCATTTCTTCTGCTAGCTACATTTCAAAGACTTATGGGAAGACTGATTTTCTGAGGGTCTCTCATTGGTTCTGATCCACTATCGATAGAGAGGTCTTAACCTTCTGGTCCTGCTATATATCTCCATGGTTGCCTAATACAAAGAGATATGACATTAAAATAATGAAACATGTGCCATTACATGACAAAGAAGACTCTGTCCCTTAAGCAGGGGTAGACTTCAAAAATTTTAGCAAAGGGTTCTCTGCTTGGTTGCTGGGTGGCCATGGCCATGGTGGCCGGGGGTGTGTGTCTTTGAGTTGGCCTCCTGCACCATGGCTGGAGGGGGTGTCTTTGAGCCTCCGGAATGTGAAAACTGCCTCCCCGGGCTCCGGAGGCTCTTTGAAAGCTAGAAATGGGCCATTTCCAGCCTTCCCAAACTTCTGGGAGGCCCGTTTTTTGCCCTCTATGAGTCCCTTACCTGCAGGGGTGGGATGCTATCAGTTCAGCCCAGTTCTATAGAACCGGTGGTGCAAAGAGCAGCTGACACCAAACAAACCGGTTTGGCCCACCCACCTGCCTGAGCTCTAGGCTGTCCTTTATTCCCTGCTTTTCCCTTCTCAGCTGCTTTGCACGGCATAGCTGAGGTTGAAAAAGCTGGAAACGAGGATTTTAAAATGCTGCGCACCCACGTGCAGCACTTATCTGCTGTCCAGGTAGCACAGCTGATTTCTTGGAAACGCTGCACACATGCGAGTTATGACTGTCTGCAGTTCAGAGAACCAGCAAATCACTCCACTAGTGGTACCTCCCTCCCCGCCCATTCACTCCTTACCTGGCACTGGTAAGTTGCTATTTTTCCTTTTTTTCCCCCAACCATCAACTGTTCTGCTCTGCCGGGAGATTTAGATTAGCTAGAAAGCAGGAAATCCTTCTAACTAATCTAAAAGCAGAGCCGAACCTTCCTTAGGACTGAAGCTTCTACTTTTCAGTGCAGACTCAGCTAGCTGATTGGAGATAGATAGATCTCTAAGTCAATCTGTGATTCTGTGAGAAACTAAATCTGCCTGCCTGCTTTGCCTGCTTTTGGGTAAAAGTTGCTTTTTTAAAAAAATCAATATTTACATAAATATTTATAATATTTACATACAAGCCATGCCACCCAGTCACATGACCACCAAGCCATGCCCAGTCAGCAAACCATACCCACCCAGTTACATGATCACCAAGCCACACCCACAAATTAGGCCACACCCACAGAACCAGTTGTTAAGTAATTTGAATCCCACCCCTGCTTACCTGCATCCAAAATGAGCTGCATGGGGACTCCTGGGAGGGGTGGGATGGGCAGGGCCAGCCAGGAGTGGGATTTGGGGGTTCTCCAAACTGCACAGAATCTTAGCTAGGGGCTCTCCCAAACCCCTGCGAACCCCCAGCAGCCCACCCCTGCCCTTAGATCCTTATATCAAGGGTATTGTACTTCCATTTCCTATCTCCTGTCCTTTCCAGATGTTTATGGACATCTTTTCAAACTTTTTTACTTCAATGACAGAGTTTTGCAGATGATAATTCTTACATCATGCATATGAACAACATTAATATCTCTTGATATCTATATACCAAGCATAAGTTAAAAGAGCATGATTTGGGAGAAAATTAGCATTGGAATCATGAAGTAAAATGAACATTATGTTTTCTAAATACATTTCAACATGCCTCCTTTGTAGTAGTGCAAAGAAAAAATCAGTTGTGGTAATATTGAAGTATCTATTTGCACTGTCACAATACAAATGTCCCAGCAGCACATACCTACCTTAACAAGTTTCTTCGTAAAATTACAAATGCAATTTGGGAAATGACTCAGCCAAAACACAGGCAAGATAAAAAGCTGAGATCAAAAGTTTTATTTTTAAAGAATCAGTACAGAAATACAAGATTTTTTACAGTCAAAACAGTAGGTTAAAATGGCATATCCTTTAATAAAAGATGCTCCTTCATTGTATGTCTACAAGTGTTTGTTTGTCTCTTTCTTTTCTATAGCCACTCAACTAAGTAGATGACTCTGGGTAGCCCATAATCCAAGTAGGGATGGGATTGTCATTTATCAGTTGTGTTTTAATTAAACTTCCTGCATGGAGCTGAATTAAAATTGAACTTGTCCTATGTGGAGCCTTCCATCAACACAAATCACATGGATTATTCCATTTACCAAACCTTGTCAATGTATTCTTTTTTCCAGTTAAGAAATAAAGGGATTAAATAGAGAACACTCAATAATACAAGAAAACTTTCAACCTGTCTAGAAGGGAATAATGAAAATAGTTGTAGGTATAACATTTTCCCATGTTAACCATGCATTTTCTACATCTGCAGTTTTCATGCTACAATGGCTATTGTAGTGGCTGTGGCTGTGCTACTCATTAAGCCTCTTTGTCCAAAGAACATAGCGATATGTTGTCTGCCAAGCCATGAATTCAGGACTGACATAAAAATTAGGTAGAACCATCACTTACATGTATAGGAACCAGAAGGGGAAAAAATAACCAAATTGAATTTGTTTCACTACTGTGTAGACCAAAACAACTCATACTTGTTCTATTTTCCCAGAAGATTGTAAGAAAGAGCACCTCTTCTTCAATTTCTTCATTGCATTACTCATGTCTCGGTTCCTCAGGGTATATATGATTGGGTTGATGGAAGGTACGATTAAGGTGTAGAAGACAGAAGCCACCTTGTCCGTATGAGACCTGGAGAAAGGCACTAAATAAACAAAGATGCAGGGCACAAAACTGATGAAGACCACAATGAGGTGGGAACTGCAGGTGGCCAGAGCTTTGCCTCCACTCTCTCTGAAGTGGCCTCGAAGGCTGCTGACAATGATGCTGTAGGAAGCAAGCAAGGCGAGGAAGCACACAAGAGAAAGAAGGCCACTATTGGCCACAACCAGTAGCTCAGTCACATAAGTATCAACACAAGCCAGCTTGATTACCTGTGGGAGGTCACAGTGAAAATTGTCCAGAGTGTTTGGCCCACAGAATGGGAGTTTGAGAAGCAAAAACATCTGAGTGGTAGTGTGAATGAGGCCTCCAACCCAACATGAGGCAAGAAGTCTAATGCAACGTGAACGGTTCATCTTGGCCATGTATGTCAAAGGGTGGCAGATAGCCATGTAACGATCGTAAGCCATGAGGGTTACAAGGAGCATCTCAGTTCCCCCAATTAAGTGGATAAAAAAGATCTGGACCATACAACCCATGAAGCTGATGGTCCTGTTACAGCTCACCAAATCTGTTAAAAGCTTGGGTGTGGCCAGTGAGCCCAACGTGATATCAAAGACAGACAGGTTGGCCAAAAAGAAGTACATGGGTGACTCAGAGAGGTGTGGTTCTCCATGCACTGTCACTACAATGAGGAGGTTGCCCATCAGGCATATTGCATAAGCAGCCAAGACTAATACAAAGAGAAGAAGCTGAATTGGTCGAGAATTGGAATGACCCAAGAAGATAAACTCTGTGACAGTAGAATAATTGAGGGCCGTGAGTAGACCTGGAAGAAGAGAAATTGACATCATTGTGAATTGGAGGGTTCATCAACAGAAACTAGAAATGAAATGCTTCCTTACACATTATTGAGGCCATGAGTTCTCCTCTTCTTGACATGAAAGCCAGTTGGGTGACTTTTGGTCAGTCCCTCTTTCTCATCACAACCTAATTCATAGGGCTGTTGTTGTGAAATAAGTAAAAAGCGGGAGCATTAAGTAATGCACCATCTTGAGTTTACCAAAAATAAAGGTGAGATAAACATATAATGAATCTATAAATAAATGTTAGAAATATTTTGAACTCTAAAAAAAAAGATAATTTATAACGGAGATGACAAAGGAGAGGGGGGAAGAGAGAAGATAAAGATGAGAGATAGATGATAGATAATTAGATATTATATAGACACAGATCAATTAATCAATAGATAAATAAATCATAGATAGATGATAGATAGATAGATGAGAGAGAGAGAGGCAGGCAGGCAGGCAGGCAGGCATGTAGATGATAGATAAGATAGATATTAGATAATAGATAACAAAGATGAATAGATAGCTAGATATACACACAGATGGACAGATAATGACAGAATGAGAAAGTTATAGAATGCATAAATGATGTTACTGCCAAGTTTCTGCCCTTACTATCCCTTATTCAGCAATACAAACTTTGTCACTGCACTGTGCTTCTATTAACTTAACCAGGAGTAATCCCTACTGTTGTTTGAGACTTAACTGCTGAATAACATGCATGTGTTCATTCTGTCAACTACATTAGAAGTTCTATCCTTCATGTAGATACATCACATTATTGCCTGAACAAAACTGTGAAGTCTCCACTCTGTATATGCATAACTAGGTGTGAACATTCTGCCTGATCACTGAAGCCTCTGAACACATGCACTCTGACTCTTCTGCTGAAGTGTTGTAGCCTATGTCCATGAGTGGCCTTGAAAAGCAGGACAACAATTTTAATCTTTAGAAGATAAATGAAACAAGAATTGGAATAGGATTTTTTTCTTCCTTAATCCAATGACATCTTCCTTTTGTTTCATTACAAGAAATAAAGAACATTATACATTTCTTCCAATGACAACACTACATACGCAGTACATAATATCTATAACATTCCATTTCCTATGCAGTATATTTGCATATGAGAGTTCTAAGAACAATCCAGATGAAGAATATATACAGAATTCTATACAGAGTTTTAACAGCCTACAAATTTACTCAAGTAGCTTTTAGCTTATCCTTAAGAATGGTTTAAGAGCAAGATTTTGGAATTCCAACAAACAATTGGACAAACATAATCCCAAGATCAGATTCTAAACAGACCTAATTGCATCAGAGTACGAAACTTTCCCACAGCTCATTTTCCCAGCCAACATCTCCTGATTGGAGACTTATTTGTTATTTAGAAATATCAAGAATGAATTCCAGTTCTTGCTTGCAAGTATCAGATTTGCTTTGTTGAAGTGTACTATACCTTGGTTGTTGGCCAACATCAGTCTTTCTCCAGAAGTTTATTCTGATTTCTTGAACTGTTGATCTATTAAAATGAAATTTCAAAACATTAGGAAAGGTGTTTTAACAAAATAGAATCCAAACTAAGCAGAACTTACACATAGATCGCTCTACCATGCGATCTCTGGGAGGAAAGGCAAGTAAAGAATAGTATCTAATGTGAAACCCAACTCATTGTATCACTTTAAAGTAGAGGTGGAACAAACATGGATCTAGATCTCCTGATAGCAAAGGTGATGTTTAGCAGTGTTCTCCTAAATGAACATACTATCTACAGGTGAAACTCGAAAAATTAGAATATCATGCAAAAGTTCATTTATTACAGTAATCCAACTTAAAAGGTTAACCTAATATATGAGATAGACTTATTACATGCAAAGCAGGATAGTTCAAGCCATGATGTGGCATAATTGAGATGAGTATGGCTTACAGCTCATGAAAACCCCAAATCCACAATCTCAGAAAATTAGAATATTGTGAAAAGGTTCAATATTCTAGGCTCAAAGTGTCCCCCTCTAATCAGCTAATTAAGCCATAACACCTGCAAAGGGTTCCTGAGCCTTTAAATGGTCTCTCAGTCTGGTTCAGTAGGAATCACAGTCATGGGAAAATTCCGCTGACCTGACAGTTGTCTAGAAAACCATCATTGACACCCTCCATTAGGAAGGAAAGCCTCAAAAGGTAATTGCAAAAGAAGTTGGATGTTCCCAAAGTGCTGCACATTAATAGAAAGTTATGTGGAAGGGAAAAGTGTGGGAAAAAAAGGTGCACAAGCAGAAGGGATGACCGCAGCCTGGAGAGGATTGTCAGGAAAAGGCCATTCAAAAGTGTTGAGGACTTTCACAAGGAGTGGACTGAGGCTGGAGTCAGTGCATCAAGAGCCACCACACACAGACGGATCCTGGACATGGGATTCAAATGTCGTATTCCTCTTGTCAAGTTACTCCTGAACAACAAACAATGTCAGAAGCGTCTTATCTGGGCTAAAGAAAAACAGAATTAGTCTGTTGCTCAGTGGTCCAAAGTCCTCTTTTCTGATGAGAGCAACTTTTGCATCTCATTTGGAAACCAAGAATCCAGAGTCTGGAGGAAGAATGGAGAGGCACACACTGCAAGATGCTTGAAGTCCAGTGTGAAGTTTCCACAGTCTGTGTTGATTTGGGGAGCCATGTCATCTGCTGGTGTTGGTTCACTGTGCTTCATTAAGTCCAGGGTCAACGCAGCTGTCTACCAGGAGATTTTGGAGCACTTCATGCTTCCTTCCACAGACGAGCTTTATGGGGATGTTGACTTCATTTTCCAGCAGGACTTGGCACCTGCCCACACTGCCAAAAGCACCAAAACCTGGTTCAATGAACGTGGGATTACTGTGCTTGATTGGCCAGCAAACTCGCCTGACCTGAACCCCATAGAGATCTATGGGGCATTGGCAAGAGAAAGGTGAGAGACATGAGACTGAACAATGCAAAAGAGCTGAAGGCCACTATTGAAGCATCCTGGTCTTCCATAACACCTCAGCAGTGCCACAGGCTGTTGGCTTCCATGCCACGCCTCATTGAGGCAGTAATTTTTGCAAAAGGGGCCCAAACCAAGTACTGAGTACACATGCATGCTTATACTTTTCAGAGGTCTGATATTGTTCTATGTACGATCCTTGTTTTATTGATTGCATGTAATATTCTAATTTTCTGAGATTGTGAATTTGGGGTTTTCATGAGCTGTAAGCCATAATCATCACAATTATGACAAATCACGGCTTGAACTATCTTGCTTTGCATATAATGAGTCTATCTCATATATTAGTTTCACCTTTTAAGTTGCATTACTGAAATAAATGAACTTTTGCACGATGTTCTAATTTTTCAAGTTTCACCTGTATTACAATGATTTGTAGATCCACAGATATTTCTCATGCTTCATTGTTTGATCTTACAACAAAATATTCCAAATGAAACTATTGATACAAAAAAGAATGAGGATGGGCAAAGGGAGAAAGAGTCCAGAATGGAGGTCTCTACTCAGTTCTTGAACTGAAAGTAAATTCTTGATCTGATCACAAACTATGTAGCAACTACTTGAATGGATGCTTGGTAGAAACACTCCAAAATGAATTCCAGACCTGGAATCTGTTCACTCCTATCTAGAGACAATGTAGGGACAAAAGGAGATATTTTTTTTAATGCAATTAAATTAAAAAAGAAACACAGATCAAAATCTGGATAGCTACAAAGTTCTGTTTGGATGATTTTGGGGTCAGTCATAATCTGAACTATTTCACAAGTTCTATTATGAAGCTAAAAAGGATAAAGAGCTCATCATCTGTGGAGATTCTTGGTCATCCAGGTCATGGTTGTCCCAAAAGGCAATTGGACTACATCAGAATTAAAGAAGCTTCTTGGATGAGAAGAAAAACATCTTCAAGGCAAAACAAAGTCCAGTTGCCTTTTGGAGAAAAAAAAAAAGCACTTTTGAGACATGTATCTCATCTTGAGCAACCTATGATATAAAAGGTCATAAGTAAATAAACTTTTACTCTGGTACACACAATTCAGAGACAGACTCCTTCATGGTTACTCCAGCTAGAGTTAAAATCAAGATTTGACTACCAACCCTTTTTTCTCCCCTTTTATTTTTGAAAGCCCATGCCTGGAACAGAGATCATTAGTCCTGAATTTCACTGGGTCATTCCTTCTTCCAAGCTCCAAATAGATCTCAAAAGCAGTTTTTTAGAGTAAAAAAAGCAGAAGTTCTTCTTCAAAGGTTAATTGGCCAAACCTTCACCTTTGCAAACCTTGCAATATTGATCATAGTTCTCACATTAACAAAGAAAGTAATGTACTCTTTATCAAAGCCTTTGAGATACCAGCTCTTGATTATATCTTAAGGGAATAAGTGACAAATCATGCCCCCAATTAGAAACAGTTGCCAAAATATATAATTGACCTTGGAGATGGTCTAAAAGACAACTCGGCAGTCTCTTGAGCTATAACCTTTAAACTACTTACTTGAAAGTAATAATTTTGACATCAATGGGAGTGATGGGCAAATCTGTCCATTTCTTGCTCTCAGTTTTCCAGTTGTTCCAGGATAACTTGGAGGTCATCGCATTTCCACAATCATTTTTGTCCAGCCTTGACTTTGGGGAGTTGAGAGTAAAATGCAAGCTGTTGGAACAAATTGATTCGACCTCTACTTTTAACCAGTTCTGTGTAGTGGTTAAAGACACTAGAGTAGAGCACAAGAGACAATGAATTCTAGGCCTGCCTTAGACACAAAACCAACTGAATGACTTTGGGCCAATCACAGTTTCTCATCCCTAGAAAAAAGGAAATGACAAAGCACTTCTGAGAAAATTGCAAGGACATTTATCTGCAGGTACCAGAAATCATAGTGACCTTGATGAACCACAATAGTAACTTTTAGAATGACGGGTGGCAGCCCTAAGACTTTTTTTGAGGGTGAAACACCCTTGATTTTTGGACTTCTGATGACTGCTTGGACTAGTCCCTGCAATTTTCTTAGCTAAATTTTTCAGAAGTGGTTTGCTACTCCTAGCCATCCTTAGATGATCTCGAGAAGTTAATGAATGTTAAATCGACTGGGTACATATATCTTGTGCACATAATAATATTTGTATGTATTTCTTAATTAGTTTACATTTATATTATAGACTATTAGGTATTATATATCATAATATATCATTATTACAATGTCATTAAATTTCTTACTTCATTTTCCAACTGTCCATAAAAGTATTAAGTATTATAGCCCAGTGGTGGCTAACCTTTTTGGGCTCCTGTGCCAAAAATTGTGTGTGTCAGTCTGTGCTCCCTCTAAATCCCAAGAAAGAAATACTCAGACTCCATGGTGTAGAGCAAAGTCATCCTTTTACTGGGAAATAAAGTGGAAACGACAGAGCCAATTCCAAAACTAAGAAATTGGCGGGTAGAACACATATACAAAGGAATAGAATTGCTCCCACCCCCCAAAGTTCAAATGATTCTTCCAATTAAAACTTCTGAATATGATCATGTGGTCATCTCCAGGTGGTGATGAGACTATTGTCAGTTGACCTTGACATATTTTGATAAAAGTTTGCAGTTGCACAAAAGGAGACAGAGGCTAGCGAAGAAATGGAAAGTTAAAGAAAAGAATCCCCCCTCCCCTTGCTAACCCAGCAAAGGAATGCAAAACACCTCCTGCCTTCTTCCCCTCCAAGATTCCCCCCTCCCACCGTTTCATGACAGCCGAAAGAAGTAAATTAGCATAGCAGCAGATATGCAATAGTTAGAAGACAGAATATACTAATAGGAAGATATCTTGAGGCTGACAGTGTGCATGCTTGCGCTCACATGCCAAAACCCAGAAGGCAATACGCGCGGAAGTAAGTTTGCCTGGGGCTCGCGTGGCCACACAAATGGCTCTGCGTGCCACCTCTGGCACGTGTGCCATAGGTTTCATCATCATGGTTATAGCCTATTCAACAGTATCTATCATAATATATTATTGTTATAGTATCATTTAATTTCTTGCTTTATTTTCCAACCTTCCATAAAATAAATCCCAAATCTTATAATACTCCTTTTCTTCTTGCACTCTAATTGCTAGTGTTAATCTACTCATCTCTGCACACTCCAATACTTTCTTAATCACCACCTCCTCCTTCAGAACATTTTCATTTTTCCAATTTTGAGCAAATACAATTCTAGCTGCTGTTAGTACATGTATAATCAAATATGTTATTTCTTTACTATAGTCAGGGGTGGGATTCTACCAGTTCTGTCTGGTTCTATAGAACCGGTTGGTATGTTTCTGTACAGTTCGGAGAACCAGCAAATTGCACCACTGGCTGGCCCTGCCCCTCTCTGCCTACCCCTCCCCTCCATGCCCAGTCAGTCCTTATCACACATGCACGGCATCACCTCAGCCTGCTTTTGTCCACCCACCAGGCCAGCCATTGCTGCCTGATCTCCCTGGGTGAGTGAGGCTCTGCAAGCTCTGGGGGTCAGTCGCCTACCTGCTATTACCGGTCACCTTTCCCCCCCACCCCACTTTCCCTTTGCCACTGCTGCCCGCCACCCTAGCCCACAGCAGGTAAGGCCCAGCAGCTGTGGTGAATCCAGGTGGGAGGCGACATGCAGACTGGTGGGGACCTGAGCTAAATTTCGCTGTACTGGAGAACATGTGGAAAGGCTCATGTTCTCCTGCTGCTGGGAAAGTAAGAGGGTCTTTCCCAGCACACTTCCAGGTGGCAGAGAGAAACAGGATTCAACTGGGCTGCTTCTCTGCCACCTGGAGCCACCCGTTTCCCTATTGAAGGGGAACTTGCAAACTTTTTGCTGTGCCGGGAAAGACTCTCTTGCTCTCCCAGCAGCAGGAGAACATGAGCCTCTCCACATGTTATCTGGTAAAGCAAAATTTAGTTCGGATTCACCGCAACTGCTGGACCTTTCCTGTGGGGGGTGGAGGTGGGGGTGGGCAACCAGGGAGCATGACACTTTGCTGCCCGGATGACCCCTTTGCCTGCCACCCCTTTCCTTTCCCACCCACAGCCCCTTTGTTGGACCTGGAACAATCACCCCTGGTTGGCCCCACCACACCCGCCTGGTTGCATCTATGTTGGCAACAGGTGACATCATTTCAAAGTTGAGGGAGAAGTTGGGGAAGGAGGTGAAGGGTTCTGCAGTGGCTGGCACAGGAGGCCGCTGAGAAGTGGGGAAGTAGCCTTCTAGTGGTCCAACCCAGTGTTCAGGTCAGCAGGTTATGAGAAGTCAGAACAGTGAGGGAAAGGGGGATTGCCAGGGGGAGCCACCCTCTCTGCACTGAATTGGGACCATTCAGTGTAGTCCTAGGAATTGGGTGAGCTGAGCTGCAGCTCCTTCTTAGCAGCCATTTTCTGCAGGAGGAGGACTGCAGAGGGGGGAGGTCTACCTGAGCGACTCCTCTGGTCTTTTCACTGGATTATTTGGAAAGTGAGCGCAGCTAAAGGGCCTAATGTCACACATCAGCCCAGGCCTCACCCTGCGGCTCCGTAAAGCCAACACCAAAGAAGTGAGCATTCAGGTGAACCCGCGGTGCAATGCTCGCTTGGATCTCGACTGCTCCAGGCCATCTGACCTGAAAGCCCCTCGAGCCAGCTGAGCCAGGAGCCACCATTCCCAGGCTTATACTCACTGTGCTTGGTGACCTCTTCTTCATCTTTCCTGAAGCAGCTGGCCCTGGCCCTCCCCTCCCCTCCCTCACCTGGCCTGAGAAGGTAAGGGCGACAACAGGGAATAGCGAAGCAGCTGGGTCCCTATCTTCCCCCCTCTCTCCCCCACTCTCTCTGTGTGTGTGCATGTGTGTCTCCTTCAAAGCCATGGCTGGGCCAAGCAAGCAAACTTTCCTTGGAGCTCTTTGCTACTTCTTTCATTTCTTCTTTTTGGAATCCAGACTGGCTGAACAATGATTGCCAGCTGTGATGGAAGCATCCCTTCAGGCGACCCTTCTTCTTCTCCTCCTCCTCCTCTCATGATCAGCTGCTGTGGTGGGGCTGGGAGGCTGCACACATGAGGGGAGAGGCTCCTTGGAGGTCATCAATGTGGAGGATTGTGCAGGCCGGTGCTGGATCCTCGACAGGAATTGGCGAAAGGTAGCAGCTTAAAGCATCTGCATAGCTAAGGTTCTTTCCTGGTCGATAGGTCAAGAGATAATCATAGGCTGCTAAGAAAACAGCCCACCTTTCCAATGTCATCTACCACTACAGAAGCAGTCATTCAGGTCCTGTGAACTCTATTTGCCACACACGGCCTACCTGATGTGACAAATAGAGTTCACAGGACCCGAATGCTTCTGTAGTCACACACGGCCTACCTAGTGCTGGTTTCAGACAATGGACCTCAGCTGACAGCAGGGCCATTTAAGAAAGCTCTGGTTAGGATGGGCCCTGGGGATTGGCATACCAAGGTGGCCACCTACCTGCTGATGCAGCATGCCACCCTGTGTTCAGAAACCAATCAAAGCCCTGCTGAGATGCTAATGGTAGGAGGTTGAGGATGAATTTGGACAAGTTTCACCTTGGCTATGCCCCTGAAAAACCATTAGACTCTTCCACATGGATAAGTGTTTTTATTGTGGGGGACCTGGTGTATGTGAGGAATTACTCGGGTTACCCCTTATGACTTGCTGGAACCATTGTTGATATAACTGGGCCATGCTCATATTGGGTATTGCTGGAGGATGGGCAGTTATGGCATCACCACATTGACCAAATAAGGGGGGGGGTGAATTACCAGGCCACGCCATCTGGCTTGCGGGATTGGGCCTAATAATGCACAGCAGAATCCACCAATGGATCCACATCCCGGAGGTAAACAGCTGGCGCAGGGCAACCCAGAGACTTACCGATAACAGCAGACAACATTCTGACTCTGCCCTCTCCAACCGAGGCATCCTCACTGATCCAGGCCGACCCAGGGACCTTCACTGCATCTCAGCTGCTACTGGCCAAGTACATCAAGCCTCCAGCCACCAGCACTGAGCCTCCAACCACCTTCACCAAGTCACAGAGGTCTGGGAGGACCCAATGCCATCTGGCCTACCTCAGTGACTATGCATGTGCTAACTAAGGGGGGGGGGAGGAGTGTTGTATACTGTTCTCTCTCTGGTCCGCTTTTCTAGTGGGAACTTTGTTGTATTCTGATTGAATAAGATTTCTGACAGCTGAGTATAAAAGGACTGAAAGAAAGGTTATCAGCTGCTGTGATTGTTAGGCAACCAACCATGTTGTTAGCTCTGTTAGCTGATTAAATGGTCAGTTTTTAAACACAAGCCTCGCTTCCAGTCTGTGCGCACTGCTGTTCAAGGTACTGAACATATCCAATAACCAAAATTTTTCCCCTAGGGTACCATTGTTTGTTCTTGTTCTTCTTCTAACTTCACTCCTAGTAAATAACCATACAATTTTTTAATCATCTTCTCTTCCGTTCCTGTTAAAATTTTATCTAATTCAGGCAATTCATTGTAAAACCCATCTATTTTAACATCTTTCTCATATCTAGAATGTATTTGCATACATGAATACCAACTCATATCAATCCGTTGTTCATCTAATTCTTTTTTGGTTTTGAGTACACCCCTTTCATTTAAAACATCATTATATCTAATAATATGTCCCATTTTGAAAACATTTGGATATATCAATGCCTCCATTGTTGATAACCAGACTGGTATTCTCAAATAGTGTTGTTCCCTTATTTTCTCCCATATTGACAATAAGGCAACTCTTACGTCTTTGAAAGTATCTATGTGCCTTGTTTTTCTTATAACCATAGAAATGCATGCCAACCCAATTGTAGGTCATGCCCCTCCAATGTTAACAGCCTAGTATTCCTTAAAACAATCCATTCTTTTATCCACATCAATACCACAGCCTGATAATATAATTCCCAATTGGGTAATCCAAAATCTCCTCTCATTCTTGCATCTTGTAACAATTTTAATTTAATCTTTGTTTTTTCCCCTTGCCATATATATTTCAATATTATTTTATTTAAGTCCTCAAAATATTCCCTCCCCCAACTTTATTGAAATTGTCTGGAATAAATATAGTACTCTTGGTAATATATTCATTTTAATCGTCGATATTCTCCCTTTCAATGATAGTTGTATTTTTTTCCATTTTTCTAGGTCTGTTTCAATCTGTTGCTTTAATCTATAATAGTTATCTTCATTAAGTGTTCCATATCTTGCTGTCAATTGTATCCCCAAGTATTTCACTTTTTTTGTGATCTGGATATCTAGTCTGTCCATCAATTCTTTTTTTTCTTTTTTCTTTGCTTTTCAGTTATATTCTTCACTATTATCTTAGTTTTCTCTTTATTTATTTTCAATCCTGCAACATTAGCTTAGGTCCTGTTTCTAATGGTTCTTCCAATATAAAAACCAGATCATCTGCAAATGTCTGTAATTTGTACTCTTCTTTTTTATCTTTATACCCTTTATTTTCTTGTTTTTTCTAATATTTCTATTTAATACTTCCAAAGTCAGTGCAAATAACAGTGGTGACAGGGGACATCCTTGCCTAATTCCTTTCTTGATATTGATATTCCCAGTCAAATCCCCATTTATCATAATTTTTGCTGATTGTTTATAGTATATTGTCTCAATCATTTTCACAAATCTTTCCTCAAAGTCCATCTCTTCCATTTGCACCAACATAAACTGCCAGTTCACGTTATCAAACACTTTCTGTGCATCTAGAAAAACCAACGCCATTTGCTTCTCTGGATGTGCTTCATAATATTCCAATGTATTCAGTATTGTCCTCATGTTATCTTTAATTTGTCTCTTGGGCAAGAAGCCATTTTGATCTGTATGTATAAAGTGGTTTAAATATCTTTTTAGTCTTTCTGCATTATTGAGGCAAATAGTTTATAATCTGCGTTCAACAGTGATATCGGTCTATAATTTTTATCTGTTGTAAAGAAGAGTCTTCTTTCAGTATAAGAGTGATATATGCCTCCGTCCATGAATTAGGTACTTTGGCCTTTGTTGATACTTCATTCGTTACCTCTAACATTATATTACCAAAGGATTCCTGTAATATTTTATATAGTTCTGCTGGTAATCCATCTGGGCCAGGAGCTTTTGTGGTGGTCTCTCATGGAAAGAAGACACAACGCAAGGTTGTCCCGGGATGAGAGCCCAGAGCGAACTCCGAAATCCTCTTTTATTAGAAGCAATCTTTGTTAACGTAGCAATTTTTGTTAACGTCCTATCACAAACGCATTACATCACACAACATGCACTGATCATTCGCATAAAGCGTACAAGGCTGCAAAGTTTAAGTTCATTACAGTTCTGGTTAGAAATGGCAACAATTTGTCCTTGTTCCTTGCTCTGTGTTCCAGCCAACCTCCGCAAGGCTCTGTTGTCCTAGCACGTACACAAAGAACAAAGAATCATAGATCCCACATCTCCCCTGTTTTTGTTTTTTCATGCCGACGCAGTCCTCCGTAGGTTTTTGCAGACAATAGGAACTGATCCCTTGAGGGCTTTGTCACGTCTCTACATGTCGTTAGCAGTCCAGGGAGACATAGAATACAGCAACAAAGGAAAATGAAACATACAGCAACAATTATAATGCCTATAATCATAGATCGAAGCCAAGCAGAGTTAGGAAGCCAGGACCACAAGAATGACCAAAAATCAGAAGGGACCCCATAATTCAGCAAAGGATTCTCTCTAATGGATTCCTCCATGTGTTGTATAGTGGCCGTGATGTTAGGGGATGAATCAGTAATATACATGCAGCAGTGCGCATGTATCACAGCACAAACCCCTCCTTGCATGGCCAAAACCACATCCACCGCATACCGGGTTTGTAACACAAATTTCCTGATATTGGCCTGTTCAGCTTCCAAAAGTTTCAAGGCTTCTATTGTATTGTTAAACATTGAAATTGTCCAATTATTTAGGTTATACGGATCTCTATAATTCATCATAACTCCCAAAGGAGGAATTATTCCCCGAGAAATCATAGTCCAATAGTCATGAATTAATGGTGAAATTACCAGGTCGGCAGCTCTAGCATTCCGTATGCGAGCTTTTCCGAGAGATGTAGTGGTGACGTGAGAAGGAATTACATATCCAAATGTACATACCCCCTTCCATCGTGGTGGAAGCTTATTATATGCCCTCCTCCTGCACAACAGCCACAAATCCTGACCGATGATATTTACAGTCTTGTTGTCCTGGGAGAAAATAAGCTGAGCAAGTCCCGAAATCATATTGCAAAGAAACGGGTTGCCTCCCGTGGTTACACTTGTCGGACACTCATTCTGTATCCGAGGGCAATTCCCAGTGACTAGTGCAGCACAGTCATGTCCAGTAAAGTTGTGCGCAAATACATTAAGAGTGTTATTTAAAAATGTGTTATTGCGCGTTGTATTCTGTATTGTCAATGTGTAATTACAATGGGGATATCGATCAAGATCTGTTAAATTTCCATGGCTGATGTTATGAGTCCAACATACCCCAGCAGTTTCTTGTATACGGTTGCCCAATGGAATCATGGTCATGTTCTCATCCGCAGCTTGTAACACCTGATAACTAGAAAAATTAATGTACTTCCATTGCGACTCGTTCAAAGGAACAGCTACCAATGGCAATCCTGCAATTTTATGTGTAGGCATATGCATACATACCCAGCAATCAGTTTTGTTCTCCAATTGAGCAATTCAAGACACATCCTTAACATAAGAGTTTTTTCCCCACATCCCATGGTTCTTCCCTTTACACCTCTGGCTTGTGATAAGGGCGGACATGATGACCAGGAACCCAAATGACTTCATTCTTGTCTTCAACTGCTGCATAGCCACGACCCCACGTTATCAAGGAAGCTGGCCCCCTCCAAGTGGGGTCAGGTAGTTTTCTGTATAACACCAGCGGCCTCGCACCTCCTGCAGAAGGGAAAGAAGAAAAATGCCTGCTGGCTGCCGTAGTGGCTGGTGTACCAGTCAAGTTGAGAAAATTTAAAGTATATAATACAATATTTAAGGTATTTTGTAACCCTGGCAATCCGTGCCCCATGTCCCCTATTTTTGTTTTTTGATTGTCCAATGCACACTTGAGAGTCTGATTAGCGCGCTCCACAATAGCTTGATTTGTGGAATTGTAAGGAATGCCAAATTTATGCACTATGTTCCAGGTGGAACAAAAGGTGGCAAAAGCCAAACTAGTGTATGCAGACCCATTATCAGTCTTCAGCTCCTGAGGGGAGCCCAAAATAGTAAAGGTATGCAAACAATGATTAATAACATGCTTTGTGGCTTCGCCCCTTTGAGGGGTAGCCATTATGAAACCTGAGTGAGTGTCAATTGAGACATGTAAATATTTCCAGGGGGAAAACCCAGGATACTGGGTGACATCCATTTGCCACATCTGGCAGCATTGCGTCCCTCTAGGGTTGATACCCTGAGGGAGAGCAGCTGCTTGTAAGCTGCACGTAGGACATTGTTGTATAATAGCTGCAGCCTCCTCCACAGAAAGGCGAAACTGTTTGATAAGGGCCTTTTTATTCTGATGAAAGTAACTATGACTATCCCATGGGGTTAAGGTTGCCATGGTTAAGCAGGAATTTTGCGAGGTTGCAGCGGCATCAGCTGCATTATTACCCTCTTGGATAATACCCGGAAAAGGCTGATGACTTCGAATATGAGCAACAAAAAGAGGATACACACGTCGTTGCATAAGCTGCTGCAAAGTAAGGAATAAGCTAAGCAGGTTGTTGTCAGTAGAAGGAGAGAGATAGGCAAACTCTATGTTAATTAAAGTTTGGTAAACATACAAGCTATCAACTATAAGATTAAATTTTTGTGAAGAAAAGTGCTGCAACACCAAGATAGCCGCAGCCAATTCAGCACGCTGCGGAGAGGTTTGAAGGGGTGTAATTTTTGTGACCCATTTACCATCCTGCTGCCAAACACAGGCTCTTCCAGGGGAAAAAAAGCAGCACTTCCCCCTGGGGCCCAGCATTGGGCTTTGAAATGCCCAGGCTTCCCGCAGTTGAAGCAATTCCCAGTAGGTTTAAGACCCTTTTGCAAAGCTACAGCCAAGGTCTCCATGTTATAAGATTGCGAACCTACTACAGCACAAGCTTTAATCAAATCTGCCAAGGTTGCCTCCCCCCGCACGACCAAAGGCTGCAAAACCCGCTTACAATCTGTATTTGCATTTTCCACTGCCAATTTCATCAAGAGTTCTTTTGCAGCTTCCGGATTAGAAATTTGTCGCTGAATGGCATTTTGGAGCTTCTCAAGGAAATCTGCGTATGGCTCTGTAGCTGCTTGTTTGATTTGTGAAAAGGATTTAGTAGGCACTCCTGCCTCCTCCACTCGCCTTAGCGCTCCCATAACAGCGGCCATAACAACGGGGAAGCAATGATCCGGCAGATTTGTTGCCTGTTGCTCCACAGTTGCAAATTGCCCAGCCCCATAGATTTGATCAGGAATATACAAACCCCCTGAATTATTTCCTCTGTTAATTGCTTCTCTTTGATATTCTGCATCAAATACCACGTATTGTGTCCCGTTCAGAATCATTCTCATTAAGTCTTTCCAATCTTGCGGAATCATCTTTTGAGCTTGCCCCAGACTGTGAAGCAAACCCTGGACATATGGACTTTGTATGCCAAACTCCCTCACAGATTTCTTTACTTCCCGTAAAAGAGATAAAGGCAGTGGATTCCAGATGGCCTGCAGATTTCCTGCATTATTGATTGGCCTCTGAACGGGAAACAATTGCATGGAGTCAATCTCCTCCCCCTCCAGCTGTCCTGCTTGAAAAGCCGCTTGCATAGCTGCTTGAACTCTCACAGCATGGGGTGTATTTAATTTAGGAGTTCCCACCTTGACATCTCCTGATGGATTTTGAGGAGCTGTCGGGGGAGATACCACATCTTCCAATCTTGAGACAGGCGGACACAAGACTACCTTATTTTGATATGGAGGTGGATCCAATAATGGTTTCAATAATGGCTGTTGCTGGGCTTCTAAAGCAGTAATAACCACCTTCCAATAAGTTAAAACTTCCAAATCAGTCCGAGGCTCATCGTGGAGAACATTGCCAATCTGTCTCCACGTTTCCAATTTTAAGGAACCTCGTTCAGGGTACCATGGACACTGCGTCCATACAGTACGCATTACCAATTTAACATTGGATCATGACAAACAGATTTTTTCCCTACCAGAAGAACTAAAGATAAAGAAATTGGTTCTGACTAACTTCAACAACTCTGTAATATGCTTCTCCTGATGTTGTGACAGTTTTCCTCCCATACTTACGAAGATAATCGTCGCCTGCGACAGTTATCGATTATGGTGCGCACCTTTGCCTCTTCCAGGCGATAAGTACAGGAGAGCAGAATCCATATCTGCCTGCAGCAGATCACGTCGGGGTCACCACTTGTGGTGGTCTCTCATGGAAAGAAGACACAATGCAAGGTTGTCCCGGGATGAGAGCCCAGAGCGAACTCCGAAACCCTCTTTTATTAGAAGCAATCTTTGTTAACGTAGCAATTTTTGTTAACGTCCTATCACAAACGCATTACATCACACAACATGCACTAATCATTCGCATAAAGCGTACAAGGCTGCAAAGTTTAAGTTCGTTACAGTTCTGGTTAGAAATGGCAACAATTTGTCCTTGTTCCTTGCTCTGTGTTCCAGCCAACCTCCGCAAGGCTCTGTTGTCCTAGCACGTACACAAAGAACAAAGAATCATAGATCCCACAAGCTTTCCCAGTGTTTTGCCTATTTATTGCTTCTGTCAATTCTATCATTGTTATTTTCCCTTCTAACATTGACTTAATTTCTTCTGATATTTTACATAATTCTGCTTCTTGCAAATATCGTTTAATTTTTTCTTCTGCAATTATCTCTTGATCATATAATCTCTCATAGTACTTTTGTACTATTTTTTCTTTTCTTTGTTCCCATAACAAACAATTCCATTATCATCTATTAATTGTACTATCCTTTTCTGTTCCTCTCTTTTTTCAGTTTATATGCTAACCATCTTCCTGGTTTATTTGCATTTTCAAAAAAGTTTTGTTTAGCTCTTTTAATTTTTTGTGCCAGTTCTTCTTTTTCCATTAGTCCCAGCTTGTGCTTAACTATGTCCATTTGGTTTTTAACATTCTTTTGTTGTAGGTGTTTTTGTAGTTCTCTTTCAAATTTCTTGTAGTCCTCTTCTAATATCTTTTGAGCTTGTTTCTCTTTTTATTTTTTCTTCTTGTATAGGTTATAGTGAATCCTCTGATATAAGCCTTCATTGTGTCCCATATATTTTGTAGTGAAGTTTCCTCTTTTTTAATTTTCTTTATAGAAGGCCAATTCTCTTTCCATATCTTTTTATGAATTCCTTTTCCTTCAAGATTAAATTATTCAAAGTTCATCTTGTCCTTTTCTTTTATCCCTTCCACTTGACCCATATTAGGTTGTGGTCTGCCCAAGTACTTGTTTCAATGTTTATTACTTGTATATTTGAGATTAATTCTGTTGACATCCAGATCCTATCAGTTCTTGATTATGACAAATGTCTGTTTGAGAAAAATGTATATTGTCTACTCTTAATGTTTATTTCTCTCCATATATCCTGAATTGCTAATTCCTCTGCCATCTTAAAGAAAGATTTCGGCAATATTTTTCTGCTTTTTTATTTATCTTCTGTGTTTTATAGTCCAATTCTATATCCGATATTGTACTGAAGTTTCCTGGAATACATATATTATCATATTCCAATTCTGTTGTTTTCTTATTATAAAACTCCTCTTACTTATCATTTGGTGCATATTGCTATTAAGAATATATTTTGATTATTCTCTATTATCTCCACCATCAATATCCTCCCATCTTCATCTGTGAAAATTAGTTTAACTTTTATTGTATTTTTAATATATAGTGCTGCCCCTCTTTTGCTTGGCTGTGCCAATAAAGTATATAAATTATCAATTCTGGGGTAGTCCAAAACTTGAACATGTTGTTTTTTAATATGTATCTCTTGTAAGCAAATTATATTTAATTTTAATTTTTCTAATTTGTTAAAAGTCCTTTTCTTCCAATGGCTCAATTCAATCCATTTATATTTTCTTCCATTATGTACACTTTATAGGTAGGATTTATTGCTCTCATTGTTCTTTGCTCTTTTGCTTCCACCCTTCCACCTGTTGCCCCTTTTTCTAGTGCCCTTTCATATCTTTTTCCTCTGTCTCTTTTTTCAGCCATCTCCTCCCGATATTTAATTATTTCCCCATCTCTTGTTCTCTCTTCTTCTTTTCTCTGAAATATTCATCATAGAATTGCTCTGCTTTTTCTATTGAATCCAATATATGTCTTTGTTCTTGCCAATAGACCATCAAGCCTTCCGGAAACAACCATCTGTAATTCGCTCCTTTCGTAATTAGAATCTTTATCAGGAACTGATACTCTCTTCTCAAATCTCTCACTCTTCTCGGTACTTGTTTTAAGACCGTAACCACTTTCCCTTTATATTTCAATGCTCTTTGTAATATTTCTGTTCTAATTGCCTTCTTAGTAAATCTCACATGTACTTCTCTGGGTAATTTGTTTCTCATTGCATATCTGGTATATACTCTAAATATTTCATCAATTCCATCCATCATTCTTTCTTTTGGTACTTCCATAGCTCCTGCCAGTATCTCTGTCATTATCTTTGCCAGATTTTCTCCTTTTTCCTCCTCCACATTTTGAAATCTTAGATAAAAATCAGTTCTGTCCATTTCCAATGAGATCATTGTCTTTCCCTTGTCTTGTTCTGCTACTGTCAGTCTGTAATCTATTTCTCCTACTTTTTTCTCTGTCCGATCTGCTCTTTCTTCTATTTTTTGCATCCTTTTTTCATTCATCATCATCATCTGTTGTATATTCTCTATTTTCTCTTTCACTTTTTCCATTTTATCTTCCATTTGCTTCCCTTGATTTTGTGTTGCTTGCATCATTATCTTTAATTCTTGCATTGAGATTTCCTTTTTTTTCCTTTTCCTTTTCTTTTTCCTGTTGTATCATAGCTTGTATTGACCCTCTGGGCTTAGGGAAGGGGAGGTAGAAATTGAAGATACCAGTGTAACTGTCTTCCTAATCTCAGACAGCTGTAATCCCAAACAGAGAGTATCTGCCAATTGATCCAAGCCCAGCTTTATTCTGGTTCTTCTCTACCTTAATCCAATTTTGAGAAAATCATACCCTCAGGGCCAAAAAGAAGAAAAATAAAAGTTTAATATAAAATATAAAAATGGAGGAATCAAGAATACAAAATCCACAGAGGAACCACCAAGGAACCGTACAAAAAAGAAGAAAAGAATAATAAAAAAAATAAAAATTAATCCAATAGTAGTAATCCAATAGTAAAAAAAAAAAAAAATACCCCAGGCAATAGATATATTTAAAAAATGAAAAAAGAGTATCCCCAAAAAAGAAACTGGGATAAAGGAGTAAAAATAAAAAGTGAAAAAACAAAAGGCAGTGTCAGAAGCAAAGAACAGAACAAAAATAAAATGACCAGCAGTTATCCAAGTATTAGGTAAAATTCACAAAGCAAGTCCAAGCCACCTTCTAGTGTCCAAAAAGGCAAACCAAGATATCAAAACAAAGTATAATACAGAGTCAAAATAATCTTCCTCTCTTTATTCTTCAATTCCCAGCTGCTTAGATTGTTTTACAAGAGCTGCACCTGTTTAAACAAAAGTTCAGCACTCAGCTCTCTCTCTCTCTCTTAAGTCTAAACAGCCTGTAGTCAAAAAAAAGTTTCTCTTCCTTTCCCACAGATTCAGTCCAGATTTCTCCAGAGTTTCCTGTAGCCTTTAGGTGGCACCGTTGCTTTGCTTTCTCTTCTTTGATATATTGTTTCAAAGAATTTCACTTTTAAAATGTATAGATTAACATATAAAAAGCAAAAAGGGGAAAGGGAAAAATAGTCCAATATTTAAAATTAGAATGAATCTTTCTCAATTTATTCCCACAGGTCCAGTCCAGTTAAAATTTGTATCTTTTTAAAATCACAGTAAAGTAGTCCTGATTTAATTTAACAGTTTAAAACACACTGTCCTCACTGCTTAATCCCTCTCTTCTATCTTCTTGTCTTCTTCAAAAAAATTTCCCCTTAGGGTGCTCTTTTATTTTTAGCAGAAAATTTTAAAAAATCATGACAGTTTTGACACACTTTCCTTTCTTTTCAAGTCAACCTTGAGCCTAGTGAGATTCAATCTGCCAATTGCAGGCAGCTGGCAGGCAGCAGAAGTAGCCTGCAGTTCTGCAGTCTAACCACTGCGCCACCACACTTCTTATGAAATCCCAGTCTAGGGATCCCAAAGGTAGACTAGACTGAGAAACTTTTTTAAAAAATTGCAAAAAAGTAATGGTACATTTCTTCTATGCTCTTGCCAAAAAAACTTATCCATGAAATCATGAGAAGTCAAGCTTAAACCAAGAGGACATCCATTTTTTTTCTTCCCACCAGTATGATGTTGTAAGAATGTCCTTAGAACATTGAAAGTAATGTGATTTAAACATGAACTTGGCTATTGGTAATTTATCTTGTGAGATGTTGCTTATCCAGATACATATGTTCACAAATAAGGAACAACTTTCACTGACATGATTTTACATACTCAGATGAATATTGAGAAAATCCATTAAAGATGCTAAAGAAAAGGAAAGGGGGTTTAGATCAGAAAACAAGTTTTATCATTGGTTTGTTGGTTTATTTGGGTCAGATGCATCACAATTAAAATAAGGCACATTATATTACACAAAATTTAAAATATATACAAATTAAGCAGATCTTGCCAGACTTCAGCAACATTAATTGTGTTCTCTCACACTGCCATGAGGTCTTTAAATGTGTACTGATCAGGACACAAAGGACAGGTATACATGTGTGTTATTGTCTGAGTGTCACCACAATTGCAAAGGGCAGAAGCCACTGAATAGCTCTATTTATTCAGTGTGACTCTGCATCTTGTTTGTACCCATGTGCAGTCAGGTGCTCATTTCTCATTGATGGCTCCATATTGTGTAATATGCTAGCCCAGATTCACTGTTGGCTCTTATCCTCTTTGCATTTAGCCCTTCAAATTTTCAGAACTTAATGATGACAATGATGATGGTTTATATTTTTCTTGTATTATTTTAATATTTGAGATGTTCTGTCTAGACCAATTTTCCTTTTCAAATAAAATTATTCTCATACTGAATTACCTCAAGGTAAGAAGCATTGAAATTAGAGCGGAGTGATTTATTTAGAGTCTATCTTTAGAGCCAACCATTAGCCAAGTAATAAGTCATTTCTTTGGAACCAACTGTTCAAGGAAAATGTAGGGGTTTTTGTTGATTTTTGCATGAGTCAATGTAGAAGAAAACAAGGAGAGAATTGTATACATTCAGGGCTACAGCACATACATTTATGTTATACCAGCAGGAGAGACTGACATCATTTATACTGTGATAGGTGTCATAATCAACCCTGATATATCTGCTAATAATTTATGTAGTGCCTCCTTTACTTGATCATTCCTCAGACAGTAGATCAAGGGGTTGAGAAAAGGTATAATGGCAGCATAGAAGAGTGTTATTGTCTTATTAATTTTTAAATAACTTTCTCCAACTGGAATTACATACATAGCTCCTACAGTGCTGTAGAAAATTGTCACCACCAAAAGGTGCATAGATATAGTGTTGAAGCCCTTCCTAGAATTCCCTTTACTGGGAGATTTCATCAAAGTATAAATCACAGTGCCATAGGATAGCATAACAAATAATACATTGCTTAAAAACAGAATGTGCACAATAATTTGACAAATCAATGGAGCTTTTCCAAGTGGAGGACAAGCCACAGATAGCAGCGGAACAAGGTCACACAGAAAATGGTCAATAATGTTGGGTCCACAGAAGGATAACTTAGAAATCAAAACAACAGGTGTGATGTACCCCAAGAAACCAAGGATCCAACAAATGGTTACCAGAATATAACAGGAATGTGGGGACATGATGTTCTGGTACTGTAATGGGTAGCAGATGGCTAAGTATCGATCTAAAGCCATGGCTGAAAGGAAGAAGAATTCAGTGGTGCCAAGAGAGAACAAGAGATAGAACTGGAGGAAGCAAGCATGGAAAGAGATAACCTGGTTATGGGTCACAAGATCAAAAAGCATACAGGGAATCGTGGTGGTTACATAGCACATCTCCAGCCAGGAAAAGTTACTCAGAAGGATGTACATGGGAACTTGGCCCAGATGGGTATATCGACAGACCAGTGTTATAATGGTGCTGTTTTCAACCAATGTTAGAACATAAAGTATAATCAAGATTACAAGCAATAAGAAGCGTTTTTGCTGATCCATTCCAAATCCCAGCAAAATGAATTCCTGGGCTGCAGTCCCATTGACCAACTCCATCTGGAATCATATAAGTTTACATATCTCAAGGTAACTATTTTATTGATCAAAAACCTGACTAAATATCACACCTTGTACTAATGACATCTTAAATAGTAAACTTAGATAATCATAACACTTTTACAGAAGTTCAAGAAACTATGAATTTCGCCAATGTTCATTGAAGAATGCACTTCAGTGCTTGATGTCTGGAAGGTATCACTACTTGAATTGCTGGAGTAGAATCGCGTTATTTTGGCTGCAAAAATCCAGGCAACCATTTGATGGTTGCAGAAATCCTTTAATATTGTGTATGGATCATCCTGATATTTGTGGTTCGGACATGACAATTGCAGCTTGGAGAGCTGGTTCCAGCAAGTGTAGATTATGGTTTGCTGATGTAATACTTTTCAAATATTTTGAAAATCCTAGAAAGTGTAGTTTCAAGATATCTGAACGAAACCAGTTTGGGAAATTGCTGGGTACAGATCGACCTTCAGTCTAATGTTCATTTGTTTATTTTGGTCAAGTAGCACTCTGTTATAACTAGCATTTATTCTTAGTATTATTACTCTAGAATAGAAATGAGTAAGAATTTCAGATTTATTATCACTACATTAATTTAGCCATCATTAAAAAATACAATCTCTCTAAATCTCACAGTGCAATGTTCAAATTCAAGAAAAGCATATTGGGAAAAAGCCTACACAAAATTGATTATTCATGAAAAAATGTATTAAAAGTTATAGGGTAATTATTGTGAACAGCATGAATCTTAGATAAAATATTTGAAGAAAAGTGCAGATAGAAGCATAGACATATTAGTGTAAATATTTTAAAAATTCTAGAAGAGAGAAGAAAAAAATAAGAAAAATGTAATTATAGCACCTTGCTAAACTTTAGATATATCTTATATTATAATAAGTTGCAGCTTTTGCGATAAATATTTCATAATGATTTCTACCATGTAATCATTTCAATAAGTAAACTTTAATATTGTTGAGGGCCACCACCCTTTGTTATCTTTGATTTTATCTATGGACAGCAGAACAATTGGAAGACTTGCATATAGATATAGTAGAATCTTGATTCCATGTAACTAATGCATCCTTTGAAATAGAGTCTTGCAAAATAAAATCCCGAATTCTGGCTAGAACAGTGACTATCCCATCTCCCTGAAAAGCATTTTTTAACCTTTTTAACACTACTTATCAACAATCATATCAACTTTTCTAGGTATTAGTCCCACTGAATTTAATCAGGCTTATTTATATCTGTTCTGGAAAAAAACTGCAGAAGAAACTTCACATGCTTTATTTATGTCAGTAGCATGAAATATACTTTAATATCCTTCCTTGCTCATTTTACTATCACAAATTGTAACAAGATATTAACTTCCTGTTATTCGATGCAACAAATGGGAACTCTATGCAAATCTCTTCATCTCTTGATCTTTGATGGAATTTGATAAAATTACTTTGGATAAACTTTAAAGATCTGAGAGGAACTGTCATTTGTCTTTATTTCCTATCCAACTGTTTTCAAAAAAAGAATTTCGATTTTCATACCTTAGCAGAGTAAAAAGATTGGTCTCTATAACAGAAAATTCATCAGAAAAATTGTTTGCTATACATCATTGATGCTTGTCCAGAAGACTGATGGAGGAATAGGTCATATTATGAGATTGAGAGTAGAAAGAGTCACCATCATTATGTAATAAGTAGGAGCTCAAATGTTGTACAAAGATTCTCCCAACTGAGTTTTATCATTATCTGGTAATGGAACTTGGGAATATGCATTTCAGGAAGAAGGCAAATTTGTAATGAAACAATATATCTTGGGAGGGAAAATTCTTCTTATACCAAAGAAAATATTTAAGAAAGTTTTCCTTCTCCCCAGTAAAATAAATCTTTATTAATTCTGGGTGGAGAACAATAATCAGAACTACAATATAATACAATGTACAGTGCAAAAAAAATTCCATGCCAAATGATAATATCCGGCAATAGTTTTCCTCTGAGTCTATTAACATTCAACATCTAAATCTATGACAAAGTAATAGTTTTCTTGTCATTATAGTAATTATGGACATTGCTGCCTTAAAATTCTTCATCCATTGGTCCTATTAGTTTAGTTTATTGTCATTGCACCTCGTACAATGAAATCAAACACCATCTTCAGTGCACATCATGACTATTTACTATAGTCTTTTTTTTCTTGGCTAATGGAGAACATAGTTAACTAATTAATTGTAATTCTTTTACCTAATGCAATTTTTATGCTGTGTACAAATATCAACTTCCTCATAGTTCCTCAAATGAATTTCAAAACAGGATGTACAATGCACTATGCATATTAAAATGAACCAGAAAAGGCCCTTTCGTCTATATAGGTATTCCTTGACTTACAATTGGTTACTTGGCAAATGTTCAAAATTATGATCTCCCTAGGGCTTCTTATGAGCAGGATTCAAAGTTCTGGTGGTTGCCTTCCCCATAGTCATGTGATTGCATTTTGGCCACTTGGAAACTGGCTTGTATTTATGGCCTTTTGCCATAAATACAGGATCACAATTCACAAAGTTTTTGCCAGAACTAGCATTTACACCTGGTTTCTGGCCAAGGGGAAAAAAAGATTCCTGTAACATTTAGCTCAAAAAAGCTCATAAAGTCATTAAGATTTCAAAATGCTGCATACTACTTTGTGGCTTTGAGCTTATTTTTCTATCCATTATAATAGCCACTTACTTTTAACACAATACAAGAAATAAAAATGTGAACCGCTCTGAAGCACTTCACTAACAATTAAAAACAAATTAAAATTATATAACAAATGAAAAATGTTCCTTTTGCAAGTGAAATTAAAAAGTGCTAGAGTGAAAACATACCATTCAAAACAAGCATTTTTCTCACCAGTATACACTACCATTTAGTCAATAATATTGGCACACATTAATTTTATTGTAGAGAAATAATTTAATCTAGATGTTCACCAATTAATTCATGCTATAAAATAAGTTAGGTCTTTTTCTTCTCAAATAAAATTCTGGACTATTTCAAAATGAGTTGCATATTAGAATGGAGTAATTTGTTCAGAATCTATTTTTAGAGCCACCCAATAGCTAAGTAGTAAATGATTTCTTTGGAAACAACTAGTCAAGAAAAATCTAGGATTTTGCATTAATTTTTGTGTGAAACAGAGTTGAGGAGAAATAAGGAGGGAAATTGTATGAATTCTGGGCTACATCACCTCTCATGTATTCAGAAAATAAATATAATTTGGATTTTGTACCACCATGAAAGACTGATTATTTCACACTGTGATAATTGTCATAATCAACCCTGATATTTCTGCTAATAATTTGTGTAATGCCTCCTTCACCTGATTGTTCCTCAAACAGTAGATCAAGGGGTTGAGAAAAGGTATAATGGCAACATAGAAGAGTGTTATTGTCTTATTAATCTTTAAATGGCTTTCTCCAGCTGGAATTAGATACATTGCTCCTACTGTGCTAAAGAAAAGTGTCACCACTAAAAGATGCATAGATAAAGTGTTGAAGCCCTTCCTACAATTCCCTTTACTGGAGGATTTCATCAAAGTGTAAATCACAATGCCATAGGATAGCATAACAAATAATACATTGCTTAAAAATAGAATGTTCACAATAATTTGGCAAATCAAAGGAGCATTTCCAAGAGGAGGACAAGCTAAGAACAGAGGTAGAATGAGGTCACACAGAAAATGGTCAATAATGTTGGGTCCACAGAAGGATAACTTAGAGAGGAAAACAACAGGTGTGATGTACCCCAGGAAACCAAAGATCCAACAAGCAGTTACCAGAATATAACCGGAATGTAGGGACATGATGTTCTGGTACTGTAATGGGTGGCAGATGGCTAAGTATCAATCTAAAGCCATGGCAGAGAGGAAGAAGAATTCAGTGGTGCCAAGAGAGAACAAGAGATAGAACTAGAGGAATCAAGCAGGGAAAGAGATAACCTGGTTTTGGGTCACGAGGGCAAAAATCATGCGGGGAATTGTGCTGGTCACATAGCACATCTCCAGCCAGGAAAAGTTACTCAGAAGGATGTACATGGGAACCTGGCCCAGGTGATTATCATGACAGACCAGGGTTATAATGGTGCTGTTTTCAACCAATGTTAAAACATAATGGATAATCAAGAAAACAAGCAGCAAGAAGTTTTTTTGCTGATCCATTCCAAATCCCAGCAAAATGAATTCCTGGGCTGCAGTCCCATTGACCAACTCCATCTGGAATCATATAATAAAGCCACTGCTACCACATAAAAAGGCACTTTAAAAACATTAAAAGATGTATATGTTGTTGTTCAGTTGCTAAGTCAGGGTGTTTCTTCACGAACTCATGGACTGCAGCATGCCAGGCTTCCCTGTTCTCCACTGTCTCCTTGAGTCTGCCCAAACTCCAGCATTGATGATGGTGTTGATGATGCTATCCCACCATCTCCTCCTCTGCCAATTTTTCTGCTTTTCTTTCTGCCTTTCCCAATGTCAGGGTCTTTTCCAATGAGTCTCCTTTCTCATTTGGTGGCCAAAATAATTGAGCTTCAAAAGATTTATATAGTCACCCATATTATAACCACACAATGGGCAGTGATGTAATTATTTTATATATCATAATTCTAACTAAATATTATGCCTCATACTAATGACAATTAAAATATGAGTTAAATACTCATGTTCATTGAACAATACAATGGTATCATGGTGCTTGATATCTGATGAACAGGAGACACTATGTGCTTTCTTTCTTTCTGTATTCTTTCTATCTATCTCTCTTATTTATTTATTTAATATTATTTGATAGCCTTCCTTCTTTTTTTGCACGAACAAATAATTACTATAACAAACTAAATAGCTAGGTGTTGTTTGACACCTTGTTTCAGTACAATAAATGGGAAAACTATGGAAAATCTGTTCACCTCTTGACTTATGATGAGAATGTGCCAAAATTACATGGAATAGACTTTGAAGATTTAAGTGGAAGTGCCACCCACTACAGTTCATTTAGCTATTCTTCCTATCCAACAGTGTAAAAATATTGGTCCCTGTTGTGGTAAGCTCATTGGAAAGTTGATTGCTGTATATTATTGGCACATGTCGAGAAGACTGATGCGGAATAAATCATGCTGTGAGATTGATAGTAGAAAGGTATAATAACTAAGAGAATATTGTAGAAAGATTCTCCCAGTTGACCATTATTATTATCTGGAAATGGAACTTGAGAATATGCAAGGCCAATTTGCAATTAAATAACATATCTCGGGAGAAAGAATTCTACTTATACCAACATTTCCTCAAACATGTCTTTTGAAGAAAATGTCTAAGAAAGTTTTAATAACAGAGTTCGAAGGGACCTTTGAGGTCTTCTAGTCCAGGGGTCTCCTGTCCCCAGTCTATGGACTGGCACCAGTCTGCACCATGCCAGAAATCAGGCCATATAAACACATGAAGCCCTATCCATGGGAGGCAAGCAACATGTAGAAACATGCTCCCTCCAGTCCATGGAAAAACATCTCTCCACAGAACCGTTGGTGCAGTGGTGGGATTCAAATAATTTAACAACCAGTTCTCTACCCTAATGATTTTTTCCAACAACCAGTTTACCAAACTTAACAACTGGTTCTCCTGAAGTGATGCGAACTAGCTGAATCCCACAAGTGGGTTGGGGGCCACTGTTCTAGTCCAACCCCTTGCTCAAGCAGCCATTCCAGACAAGTGGCTATTCAGTCTCATCTTAAATACTTCCAGTGTTGGAGCATTCACAATTTCTGAAGGCAAGCCATTCCATTGGTTAATTGTTCTCACTGTCAGGAAATTTCACCTTATTTCTAGGTTATTTCTTTCCTTGATTATTTTCCTTCCATTACTTCTTGTCCTGCCTTCAAGTATTTTGGAAAATAGCTTGATTCCCCCTTCTTTGTGACAGCCCCTTAGATATCCCCCAACTGCTATCATGTCACCTCTAGTCTTTATTTTCATTAGACAAATTAAATGTCCAATTCCTAAATCTATTATTTAGATGTTTCAGCTTCCAGTCCCCATTCATCTTTTCTTTTTTTTTCCCCATGAAAAGAAATCTACTTTATTAACTATTCATCATTCTCCACTATATATTCAGGGGGATATAAGGAGATTGGCATTTGTTTCAATAGTATTCTACAAAATGCAGCTTGATTGTTCATCCATGACCTCTGTTTGTCAGAATTTTTGGTTAAAAATCACATTAGAACCTATTCGCAAATTTGCTAATAAAAATTGCAAAATGAACATACTAAATATCCTGAGATTCTAGAGATCTATCACCCATCACTTCCCATAATGATTACTTAATGGGTTTAATGGAAATAGGATTTTATGAACTAGCAATCCAAATAAAAGTATAAGCAGTCCACAACTGATCAGTAAAGACTTTTTCTATAATTCATGAGACCTGGTGCTATATAGCAATAGCACTTCAATAGCACTTAGACTTAGATACCACTTTACAGTGCTTAAGGCTGAGTCAACCTTGAGCCTGGTGAGATTCAAACTGCCAAATTGTAGGCAGCTGTCAGTCAGCAGAAGTAGCCTGCAGTACTGCAGTCTAACCACTGCGCCACCGTGGCTCATTTAATGAATTATATCAGGCAAAAAAGTCCATTCTGAATATCAACAACAGGAATTGCTTTCCAATTAATATAACTGCAACCTACATCTAAATGTATGACCTTGCCACACTTTTCTTATCATTGTAGTAGTTATGGGCATTGTTTCATCTGTTCATCCTACCCATTGTACTCTCTTTTTTTTTCATGGTTTAGGAGAACACCAACAGAAGTGAATTTTTCTATTCCGGGGTTGAACTGTGAGATTGTTTCGGATTTGCTATGTCAGTGTTGGTGGAACTGTCCTTGGTGGTTCCCTGATTAGGCTGTTGTTTATTGTTTGATTTTTTTACCTTAATTGATGATTGAGTATTGTTATTAACTTTACATTGTTATTAATAATATAATGTAAATAAAAACTAAACATTTCAAACAGTATAAGTAGTCCTTGACATACAACATTTCATTTGGTGACCATTCAAAATTACAACAGTTCTGAAAAAAGTCATGTATGACTGTCTTTCACACTTTTGAGAACTGTTGCAGCATTCCCATGGTCTCACAATCAAAATTCAGGTGCTTGGCCATTGGCATGTGCTTATGAAAATTACAGTGTTCTGGGTCATGTGATCATTTTTTCTGATCTTCTGACAAGCAAAGTCAATGGGGAAGTCAATTGTTTTACTAACTTAACAACTGTAGTGATTCACTTAATAAGTGTCGTAAAATGGGGCAAAACTCAGTTAACAACTGTTTCACTTTGCAACAGAAATTTTGGCTCCATCTCTTCTAGAGGTAATAATATCCAGCGCACACTGTTTTCTATGGAAATTAAGTGTTAGAAGCATCATATGCTTTCAAAGTAAAGAAATATTTCTCCCCAGGTATTCAATTCAGTTTTGTGCACTCCATCCAAAATACTGGAAAGTATTCTTCACTCAGTCTCTCCTACCTCATCCCTTTCTTCTATGGTGAAATGTTTCTCATCTATTAGGAAAGAACTGAAGAACCTTCTTAGATGAGAAGTGAAATGTCTACAAGGAAAAATAAAGAAAGACCAGTAGCCTCTTGAAAAAAGCATCTTTGGGATAGCCGTGACTTGGATGACTGAGAATTTCCACAGACCCTATTAGGAAAGCCAAATATTTTGAACCAATGAGACAATCAAGAAAAATATATATTACCTTCTGTCTATCACATGACAGAGAGTTCATGAGTCTTTCATCTTTGATATTTTCAGACCTGTCAGAGCCTTTCTTTTCCCTAAATGGATTTGATTTTCTCCAGTCAGGTTTATGTCTTTTCCACTGTGATCTTTTTCAGCAGAAATCATATTCTTCTGAGCAGCTTGCCCAGTGCCTCTTTCACTTTGTCATTCCTCAGACAGTAGATAAAAGGATTGAGAAATGGTGTAACAGCAGCATAAAAGAGTGTAACTGCCTTACTAATATTTGGGTGGCTTTCACCTTGTGGAAATACATACATTGCTCCTACAGTACTATAGAAAAGTGTCACCACGAGGAGATGCATGGAGATGGTAGAGAAGCCCTTCCTGCACCCGCTTTGGCTGAAGGATTTCATCAAAATGTAGATCACATAACCATAGGAGAATGTCACAAAGAAGACATTGAGCAAAAACTGAGTTTGCATGCTAATTTGCATGACAAATGGAGTCTTCCCAAGAGGAGGACAAGCTAAGGAAAGAATTGGCACGAGATCACAGACAAAGTTGTCAATGCTATTGTCTCCACAAAAAGACAATTTGGAGATCAAAACAATTGGGAGAAGGTATCCTAGAAAGCCAACCAACCAACACCCAGCTATCAATCTATAGCAGAAGTTTGGAGACACAATATTGGGATAATGCAAGGGGTGGCAGATAGCTAAGCAGCGATCTAAAGCCATGGCAGAAAGGAAGAAAAATTCAGCACTGCCAAGTGAGAAGAAGATATAAAATTGGAAGAAGCAGGCATGAAAGGAGATCACCTGGTTTTGGGTTGCTAGATTGTAAAGTACGCGGGGAATACTGGTGGTCACATAGCAAATCTCCAGCCAGGAAAAATTGCTTAGCAGGATATACATGGGGAGTTGCCTCAACTGGTTGTCTATAAGGACCACAGTGATGATTGTGCTATTTTCAACCAAAGTGAGCACATAAAGGATAATCAAGAAAGCAAACAGTAGGAATTGTTTCTTCTGATCCATTCCAAATCCCAACAAAATGAATTCCTGGACTGCTGTTCCATTGGTCAATTCCATCTGTAATCGTATATAAGAATCACTATCATACAAAGATACATTTGTTATTATCTCAGATATCTATTGGTTTAGCTTGAAAAAGAAACATATTCATGAATATATACTACTATGTTCCTTTAGCCATTTTTCTATGAATTGCCAGAAACGATAAAGTTCTACCATATCTTTCCTAATGTCCAGCAAAGAAGATGAATTGTTCCAATATTTATCTGAATCATGTATGATACTTTGAAAAAAAGATTGCTCTGAAGTTTAATTATAATATTTGAAAAGCACTGGTTTTTTTCAGAAGCTACAAAGGTGTGCTGAAATGTTTAGAAAAAAAATATGAAACAATAACTGAGTAAACATCAGTATTCAAGAATCAAGATCAGCTGATATATCAAACAATTCACAAACCTGTTTTTTCCTGTAACCAAAAACAATAAATTGTGATTACAGAATGTATTCTGGTTTTTAAAAAAGACAAATAATTATTTGTTTTATCATGGTATTATTACTAATAATCCTAAACCTGGATATATGCCCCCACCATGAGCATAAAAATTTCTATATGGTACATGGCTATGTGGCTTCCTTCAGCATTGACTCAGAGATATCTTGCTGAAAACATTTGAGCCCTTCCTCTCGTCCCCCACAAAAATATTATATTCCTCTAAAATTTTCTAAATTTTCTTTGCTTCCAGGATCCCCTGCAAAAGCCTAACATAGCTCCCATCCCAGCATTTTTGCTCAGATCACAAGCAGATTCACAAATAGACCTACTGAAATCAAAGTGCATTGTACTCAGGTCAGATCCTCTTGTTTTGTCACATGACCTCTCTGCACTGCTGACAGTAAAGCTTAGAAATAATAGACTAAATCCTCCGTCCTTTTCTGTCCTTCCACAACATCCATGATCAGAGATTGTTGCACTCCAGGACAAAGGAACAGAGAGTGAATGCATGGAAAGTCCTTTCTCTACAAAAACATTCCCATCTTATACCTCAGTAGGATTTGAGACATCTTTTCCCCTTGGGAAGATTCTGCCCAAGGACTTCTTCATGATTCAGGAGGAACAGTTTCCTTCCGAGTGTCTGACATGGTCATTTCCCTGCAGGACCAATCAGGCAAAGAGCGTCGATGGGAATTCTCAATCATCCAAGTCATGATTGGTGCTTTTCTCAAAGGTGCTTTTCCAAAGGCAATTAGACTTTCTCAGGTATTTTATTTGAAAACATTTCATTTCTCAAACAAGAAGTTTCTTCAATTTTTCAGTTCAGTTCAGTTCAGTTCTTCAATTTAGTTCTCCAGAACTGAAGAAGCTTCTTGGATGAGAAGCGCAATTATTTTCAAAGAAAAAAGCAAAGAAGTCCAGTTGCCTTTTGGAAAAGCACTTTTTAGGACAATCAGGCAAAGAGCATAAAGGGCTCCACTGTGGATTTACAAGAGGGAAACTCCAGGTGTGTTCCGGAGAGTGCATACTAGCATTTCAGGGTTGCACAGCCTATCGATGATCAAGTGACAATAATGTTTTTCTAAGTCTAAATCAACTTTCAAATTAAAATTCATAATGCACTCATTATCTTTACATGACCCAAAATTATTTGCAAAATCCAATGCAGAACCTAGAAACCATTAAAGCTAACCTCTTTAACACGTTCTTTTGCTCAGTATTTGTAAACAGCAATGGATCATGCCCAGTATTTCCTAGTCAAACCACAGACAACTATAATGATTTAATACATATTGATTTTACAGAAAACTATGTTGAAAAAGTACTATGCAATCTAAAACCATCTCTATCTATTGGACCGGATGGAATATGTGCCTACTTCTTTAAAAAGCTGCCATAGCTGAACCTCTAAGCATAATCTTTGAAAAATCCTTCAGGACCAGATCCTTGTCAAACCTATGGACATTAGCCACGGTCATCCCCATTTTCAAAAAAAAGTGACTCCAGCCTTGTTGAAAATTACAGACCAATTTCTTTATGCTGTCACCTGTAAAGTCATGGAATCAATTATTAACCAATCTATTATCCTCCACTTAGAGACAAACAACCTACTCTCTAATAAACAATTTGGTTTCAGAAAAAACCAACCTGTAATCTGCAACTCTTACACTCCAAAAACATATGGACTACACAACTCGAGCAGGGCAAAGCAATAGACACAATTTATATAGACTTCTCTAAAGCCTTTGATTCAGTGGTACACGACAAACTACTCCTAAAACTAAAATCTTACGGTATCTCTGGACACCTGCATAACTGGATAGAAGCATTCCTGTCAAACAGACAACAAATGGTCAAAATTGGGATTGTCCCATCAAATCCTGTACCTGTCAACAGTGGTGTCCCCCAAGGCAGTGTTCTAGGACCAACTCTCTTCATACTCTACATTAATGACCTCTGTGATCATATTAAGAGCAACTGCGTTCTCTTCGCTGATGATGTTAAGCTATTAAATACCACAATACTGCTACCCTTCAAAAAGACCTCGACTATGTGTCAGAATGGTCAAACAAATGGCAACTTCAAATCCCAACAAATAAATGCTCTGTCTTACATATTGGCAAAAAAAATCAGAAAATAAAATACAAGCTTAATAGTCAAGACCTTGTTGATGTTCCAAGCTCTGTCAAGGACCTTGGAATACTCACCTCTAATCATCTAAGTGCTAGAGTCCACTGTAACTACGTAGCCAAATAGGCATTAAGAGTTGTTAACCTAATCCTGCGTAGCTTTTTCTCCTGCAATATCACACTATTAACTAGAGCATACAAAACATTTGCTAGACCAATACTCGAATACAGCTCATCAGTCTGGAACCCACATTACATATCTGATATTAACACAGTTGAGAATGTCCAGAAATATTTCACAAGAAGAGTTCTCCACTCCTCTACTCACAGCAGAATATCTTATGCCACCAGACTTGAAATTTTAGACCTAGACAACCTAGAACACCTTCGGTCCAATCTAAGTATAGTACATAAAATTATATATTGCAATGTCCTACCTGTCAATGAATATTCAGCTTCAACCAAAACAATACAAGAGCACATAATAGATACAAACTCAAGGTAAACCGCACTAAACTTGATTGCAAGTACGACTTCAGCACCAGAGTGGTCAATGTCTGGAATACTCTACCTTACTCTGTGGTTTCTTCCCCAAACTCCAAAAACTTTAACCTTAGACTGTCTACGATTGACCTCACCCCTTTCCTAAGAGGTCTGTAGGGGGCATGCATAAGCGCACCAACATGCCTACCATCCCTGTCCTACTGTTTTTTTTCTTATATGTATCCATTTTATGTATTCATAACTATATTTATACTTATAGCTGTTGTCTTATAACTGCTTAACAAATAAATAAACAAACAAATAAACAAATAAATAAATAATTATTTCTTCAGCGCTCTTCTTGCACTGAATGAAGACAAAGGCATACATCTCAATTATGCATCCTTGGTGACTAAAGGAAACAAATGTTTTGGTGAAGATGGTTTGAAGGCCAAGGGCAGTGATTGACATCCAGTGATCAGAAGCAACTAAATTATGCCAACATAAAGCCAAGTCTCTGAGCCTGGCAATAGCAATGCTTGTTCTTAATCCCTAAATGCAGGATTAGGATGGATAGACATTCTGATATCTGATTTCCATCCAGTGAAGCAAAATGCTACATATCTTGAAAAATGTCTGCAGGTTGTTTGGGTGCATACTATTATTTTATTTTAGCAGCTGAATATTTTTCTGTAACATTTCAAATATGATTGCCTCCTCTACATTATCTCCACTTGTGAGTTCAGAAAAGTTGACTATTAGATGTCTCAAAAATACTCTTTCAAAAGTCAACTGGACTTTGTTTTTTTCCTTAGTGAAGACATTTTACTTCTCATCGAAGAAGCTTCTTCAGAAAACTGAAGAAACTTAGGGCAAGGCTTCGGTGGCAGCAGGAATCCACGATCGTGCGCGGTTCCTTCTGCGCTCGCTGCTGGAGTGCCTCCGATCCAGTTGGATTTGGAGGCTATAGTTATCCTAGAGATAACTGAAGATAGGAGAGATCCGGGCAGGGGTCCGGGGGAATCGCAACCCCCCTCCTCAGCTGGCTTAAATCCCTTTTCCAAAGGCGGTGGAGAGGCGGTCAGCAATGGCCGCCACAAAGAAACTTTCAGCCAGACAAGAATGTGCATGAGGAAGCTGAGAAAGTGAAAGTTTTTGGCTGAACCGGGACAACAAGTAACAGCTAAATACCCTGGAAATTCAACTTTCTTAAAGATACATTGTTCCCTAAGAAGATCGTAAAAAGCGGCGGATGAAAGTTAAAAGGGAAAGTTTGTTTTTTCTCACTCTCCTTCCCTACGGAGATAGCAGATGGAAATCGGAAAAACCCGCTTTGGCAACAGAAGGTAATTAAATTTGAAAATTAAAGCCAAAGGGATATTAAAGATTTCTGAACATTGGAATTAAAGATTAAAATCTTTTTGCTATAAGTGGGAAGGGAGAGGTAAAGAACTTATATTAATATTTTGCTGGAGGAGACTGCTTGGAGCTTATAAGATCAGAGATAAATTGTAATAAGACTTCTAAAAAATGCATTTTGGAACTTTGTAATTGAATTCTACCCAGGAAGAGAAAGTATAAAAAGAAGAAAGTGCTAAATGAAACAGTTTGTGTTGATTTGGATTGCTTTGTGACTTTGGGACTTTTGGAAACTATTTTTTGAAAGGCTAAGAACATTTGGGTTGTTTTAAAAAAAAATTCTCACAATGGCACATTATCTGTTGAAGAATTGAAAATGGAATTCAAAAAGCTAAAAGAAGAGGAACAAGAAGGCAAGGGCTCTTCTGGATTTGTTTTTCACTTCTTAGAAATGGCAATTTCTACCTACCAGGAATTACAACAACAAGAAGGCTGGGATGAAGAAGAAGAAGCCATCTTTAATGAACAAACAATTTTAGTTGATGAAGAAAAGGGAAAGAGGGGAAAGAGAACGGAGAATTCAAGATTTAAAAAAACAACCAAGAAAGGGAAAAATAAGGTGAAAAATCGATACAATGTCAGAAAGCAACAGAAAAGAGGAATACAACAGAGAGGGGAGACTAAGAAGGCGGAGATTAAGAGATGGGGGGGTAAAAAGACTAGATTCGACAAGAAAGGAAGGGAAAGGGGGAAGAGAAGTTATAAAGGCTTGAAACAAGATGTTAAAAAACAGGTTTTTTTCAGAGACAAAGGGTAAAATACAATTAAAAAAGAGATTCTGCAAAAGTACATAAGATTGTATTGTAGTGTTTGTATTTGAAATAGAGTTAGAAAATTGGAATATTATATGAGTTAATAAAATATTAAAGGGAATGTGTAAAATGTCTAAGATTTAATGATAGAGTTTAATTTGCTGTGGAACATTGTTTTAACTATATTATAAACTTATTATTTTCTTATTTTAAAATGTAGTACGTAGAATGTACTAAGCAGAATCAGAATGGAAATTATATATTATTTTAAGTGTTAAATTTAGGGGAAAGATAGAAAGGCGTCACACTTCAACTAGTGATTACAGGAGAAATTTTGTATTAAAGAGAAAAGATAAATAGATAATTGAAAAAGAACGGACAAAAGATACAAGTATAAAGATTTAAATTGAGATGAAATAAATAAAATAGAATTAAGAGAGTGAAAAGAGGGCAGAAGACATATAGAAAATATAGAATGTTAAATAAGATATGAAATGGTATATAAGGTGAGCATGAATTTGATTTATGTCTATACAAAAAGGTGTAACCCAGGGCTAAGCCGCTTTCCAAAAGGAAGTTTTATGTTTTTATGTTTTGTGTTTTGTTTGTCTATGTTTGTTTATTGAAAATTAATAAAATTTTGGAAGAATGTTGGAAGAGAATATATGAAATTGTAAACAAGACAGACGAAAGTATAAGTACAATGAATAAAAAGATATAGAAATCTAGGTAAAAGAAATACAATTGAATAAGAGTGAGAAGTTGGAAAAAGAGTAAGTTGAATACATAAGATGAGCATGCATATGAAATTGTGTCTGTATGGAAATGTGATAACCTGAAACTACGCTGTATTTAAATAAGATGTTTTATTTGTTTTGTTAAAACTCAATAAGCAGCTTTCAGAAAAGATGTTTTATGTTTTTATGCTTTATGTTTTGTTTGTTTGTGTATTGTCTTTGAAAATTAATAAAATTTGTTTTGTTTTTTTTTAAAAAAAGAAAACTGAAGAAACTTCTTGGATGAAAAGCGAAACTTCTTCCTCAAGGAAAAAAACAAAGTCCAGTTGACTTTTGTGTTGTAATGACGAGGCAGTTGAGTTGTTTGATCATGAACAACTGAATCATGATGAACTTTATTGGAGTCTAGTCTTGCATTTATACACATTTTTAATTATCCTCCATCATTGGTTAACTTTTGGTTACTGCTTAACTTTTGTTACTGTTTAGCACAGTAATTAATACAATTAGTTAAAGTCTAACATATGTTTACTTCCTCTCTCTAATCCTCCTTTAGATTAGTGACTTTGTTTACCTGAGTTGTATTTGCTTGGGAAACATTCTTTATCTGAGGTTTGTCATCCGAGGTTGGAACATTCCTGCAATTACAACTCTACATATCCTCGTTTTTTATTTTAAATGGAAGATTCAAAGATTTATTAATGTATCACAATTGTAGAGGATTAAGAGAGGGGGAAGCAGGATGAAACAATGCGAATAAATATGGAATACGTTGAATAAAACAACAGGTTGCAATTAGTACAATAATAATAATTATAGCATAAAGGAAAAACTGTCTGAGCCAAGACCAATCAGGGAGCCAATTGGTTAGCCACTCAAAAGGTGAGTAATGAGCATGGATATTATTTTGAATGTATGACTGTAAATTGGCAAGCTCATGCTCAATAGTTTTATTCAAAGAATGAAAATGCACAGCACATCCACAGTGTCCAACTAATGTACAGAACCCTCCCTGACGGGCTAAAAGATAGTCTATGGCAAAACGCTGCTGTAAGACATTTTGATTTAAGTCTTCTATTTCATGCTGCAAATCACGAATAATAGCAGCGGTAGCGTTGATGGATTTTTCAAGTCTGCAGCTGAGACCAAGAATAGATCGTCTGTTTTCTTGAGGAATTATGCCAGGATAAGAGCCTAGAGTAAGGACTCCTGTAACGGCCCCTGCCAATGCACGGCCAAATGAAGAACCAGAAGACAATTGTGTGTCAATAATGACTTCATCATTACAAGTAGGCCCCAGAGAGGAACGCCGCTGTCGAGTTGATGGGAGTGTACCTATTTGAACAGGTAGAATAAAATAACCTATAGTTGCACATTGATAATTCTGAGGATGAACATTAGTAGCATATTTATCAAAAAGGAACCACATATTAGGATCCTTAAGCTGCCAACCAGCACATATCCATCCTGTATTAGATTGATCAGAGGCATTAAAAATAGGAAAATTGTCAGGATACATATCAGGAGCTATATTAATTCCATGCAAAGAAGAATTAAAGGTACCTGACAACCAATAGTAGTCAGAACAATAACTATAATTCCCTAGCTTTTTTAATATGTGCTGAGCAGCATCATAATCAGACCAATTATGAAGCCAAGTGTGTTTAGCATGACAACAGACCCCTTGTAAATTGACTAACTTTCAAGTAACGCCAACGGACAGAATTCAATTGCATAGGGGGTGTAGAAAATAGCCAGGAGTGTGAAATAGATTGTAGTTGTGAGACAATAAATGTAGAAGACATGATCAAATTAGGGTAAAAGAAATTTGACCAAATGCCATTGGGGGCTCATAGTATAAAGTAATATTTGTGCCATGGGTCATAAACATGTATTGGGCATGATGAACCCACAAATTAGGGTTAAGACGAACCACAGAAGTGTCATTTTGAACAGAAACACCATTAAGCATAAACAAGAAAATACAAAGTAAAATGGTAACAGAGTTAGCAGTAATAATAGCAAAAACAGCAGCAACAAGATTTTCAGGAGTCTGAGGTAATGAGGCCTGTTGCAGTTGTTGTTGAGCTTGATATGTAGTAGATTTAACCTGGCCCCAAGTGATGGGTTGCGGGCACGTCGACCTTGGAAGACGGACTTCCCTGTTCAGATGAAGATTGAAATCCGGAATCGGGTTGTGAAGGCCCTGATGCTATGCCATGATACGGACTAACACAGCGCGCTGGAATCCACACTGCTTGTCGAGTAGAAGGATCTTCCATGGCAGCGTAACCGTGACTCCAGGTGATCAGCAGTGTAGGGCCTTTCCAGGTTGGATCTGGAGCTTGGCGATACTTTACCAAAGGCCTTGCTAAAGATTCAGTAGTTCGAAAATGCAAATTAACAGGTGAGTCTGCAAGATAATCTAAAAAGGTTAAATAATTCCAAGTATATAATGCTACAGCAATGAGATTTTGAATCTTTCGCAGATGGTAAGGGCCAGACTCAGTTTGTAATTGTTTCTGAAGCAATGCCTTAAAAGTACGATGAGCTCGCTCAACTATAGCTTGACCCTGAGAGTTTAAGGAATTCCGTGCACTAAAGTAATATTCCATTTCTGACAAAAGGTTTGAAATTCCTTACAGGGCCATTGTCAGTTTTAAACTGAGAAGGCCGACCCATTACAGAAAAAGAGGATAGGCAATAAGAAATAATATCTGAAGTACGTTCATGTTTTGAAGCAATAACCCAAAGGAAGTGTGAATGAGTGTCAATAGACATATGAAGATAACAGTATGGCTTAAAGGTTGAAAATTGAATTACATCCATTTGCCAAATTTGATTAGCTTGGGTTCCTCGTGGGTTGACACCCACTGGAAAGGGAACTGCCAGTTGCTGACAAGCTGGACAAGCACAGACAATATCCCGGGCTTGAGATAATGAAATTTTAAATTGCTTTGCAAGTGATTTGGCATTTTGATGAAAATAAAAATGACTGGCAACAGGATCAACAAACAAAGACGCAACATCCTTTAAGGATTCATCTGCCTTCTGATTTTCTTCAGTCAATGTATTAGTAAAGGGAGTATGACTTCGAATGTGTTCTACATACAAAGAATACAAGTGAGTTTCCAAACTATTCTTTAAAGATAAAAACAAGGATAACAAATTCTTATCCAAAGAGAGAGCACAATAAGAAAAGGAAGAGATTGCATAGCTAAATACACATATTGAGTATCAACGATCAAGTTAATAGGTTGGTCATTGAACAATCGTAAAGCCAAAATCACAGCAGCCAGCTCAGCACGTTGAGCTGAAGTCTGCGTGGCAGTAATTTAGAATACCATTGTTGTTGAATCTGCCAGACAACCACACCCCTTGTAGGTGATCCATCAGTAAAGACTGTAAGAGCTTTAGAAATAGGATTTCACACAAAAATGGAAGAAAGGCTGGATTTAAAGTAGTAGTAACCACTATTCTAGGATCCTTGGGTAAAGAATACAACAAGTTTCCCACATATTGAGAAAAGGCTATCTGATATGATTTTGAAATCATATAAAAAACAGGAGTATTCCTAGGACTAGTAGAAGGTTCTATATGACCAGCAGCCAATTGTTCTTGAACCAATTGTTGTAAAGCAGCGGTTTTTTCCTTGATAATGGCCATTGTTCCACCCAAACCGGCGAGAACAGAGCCATTTAAGAGGAAGAGACATCATCAAGAATCAAATGGGCATTAAGAAGAGGAAGGATATCATGGCCCCAAATATTAGTATGAATATCTAGAATGTATGGTTGTAGGAAAAAGGACTTACCAGCAGATGTTGTAACATTAATTTCTTGAACACTCTGCCAAGCAGCTGTAGAACCTCCTATTCCCCACAATGAAGAAACTGTCGTTTTTAGCCACTGTACTGGCCACTGTAAAGAGGAGATGACAGTAACATCGGCTCCAGTATCCAATAATCCTTGAAATGGTTGTTTATTAAGGAAGAGCATTAACAAAGGACGAGAGGAGTTCAGCTGATGAAGTAAGCCTACAGATAAAGAAGTTGATCCAAATCCTGCATCCCCATGATTACCTATACCAGGAGATGGAATTTCATATGGAAGAAGAAGCAATTGAGCAACAGAAGAATTACAAGGAAGAACTTGAGGAAGATTCACCCAAATCTGAATCATGAGGATACCAGTGTAATCTGAATCTATTACCCCAGGCACTACAAAACAGCCCTTTTTGTGTGCAGAAGAATGAGGCAAAATTAAGCCAACTAATCCCGAAGGAAGAGAACCTTTAAATTGAGATGGAACTAAACTTCCATGGGAAATTTAAACTCAATTTCCTCTTGATTGATTAAATCGATCCCATCGCTACCGGCTGTGGCTGGGGAGGAGTGAGAGAGACTGCTGGAGGAGTCAGAGTGATGGGAAAGGCACGCTTTGGATTCTGGGTGGGTGCCACACCCATTGGCAAGTTTCCGACCGAAACCGACATTGATTGGCCCAATGAAATCCCTTTTTGCAAATAGGGCACTTGTTAGAAGGACGATTCTGAGGCATAGAAGGTGTAGAACAACAGTCCTTCTGAAAGTGGCCAGGCTTCTTACACACTTAAACAGTTACCAATTGGTCGCTGTCCTTTCTGAATAGCAGCTGCTAACATATGCATTTTATAAGTTTGTGATCCAATATCCTGGCAGACTCGCAGCATATCTGCCAGAGTGTAATGAGCAGTAGCCTTTAACAGCTGTAAAGCTCTTTTACAATCTGCATTAGCATTTTCAATAGCTAATTGGCGAAGAAGTTCACCAGCAGCTTCCTGATGATCAAACTGCTGTCTAATTGCTTTGGACAGATGCTCAACAAAATCAGCATAAGGCTCATTGGCATTCTGTCGAATGTTTGAAAAATTTGCTCTAGGTTCTCCAGCTTGGGGTACCTTAAGAAAAGCACGAAGGCACATTCAGAAACAATAGTTAACGTAGCTGGAGGAAGAACAACTTGAGTAGGAATTGTACCAAATGGTCCAGAACCAAATAGCTGCTCAACTGTATATGCTCCTCCCCTCCTAAAGCAGCAGCTTGAGCATGTCTCATATATTCACTCTCCCAAACCACATATTGCATGGATGTTAAAATCATGCGAAATATTTGCTTCAATCTTCAGGAATCATTGTATAACCATTTTTTATTCCTTCTACAAGTCCTCCTATAAAATTACCACTAATCCCATAGTCTGTAACTGCCTTTTTAACTCTCTTAAGATCTGATAAGGCAGACCCTCCCATTCTGCTACTTGCAGTCCAAGCTGTGGCCCCTGACCAGGACGATATTGTACTGGACAAACAGACAGTAATTCTGCAAGTTCTCTTCCTTAGACAGAGGCATCCCTTTTACAAGTCTCAACCATTTTCTGAAAAGAAGACTGAACAATAGAGTCAGGAGGCTTTTGCCCTGTATCTGCAGGAGCTGAGGGAATTGAAGACATATATCCAGGTGAAGAAGGGGGACAAATGACAGCATTAGTATAACGTGAAGGTGGAGGTGTTAAAAGACAAAGTTCATTGTGACCAAATTTTTCAATTGCATGCCTACATAAATGCCACACACGCAAAACTTCTATTTTTGCTCGAGGTTCAGTATGCAATGTTTTCCCTATACGTTCCCAATCAGTTAATTTTAAAAACCCCTTTTCTGGGTACCATAGGCACTGAGCTGCAATCTCCTGGACCAGCCTTAAGAGATTTCTCTGTGGTGCCTCAGTATTATTTTTCTTCAACAAATAGCCTAATTCATCTACATGCTTCCTTTGTTCCTCAGAAAGCGAAGACCCCATACTTACAGAAACCAAAAGGTTGAAGAAACCACAAAGGGTTGAATGTGCACCAAATCCTTGCCGGATGAAGTAAGAGGGTCCCTGTTCAGGCGCCACTTGTTGTAATGATGAGGCAGTTGAGTTGTTTGATCATGAACAACTGAATCATGATGAACTTTATTGGAGTCTAGTCTTGCATTTATACACATTTTTAATTATCCTCCATCATTGGTTAACTTTTGGTTACTGCTTAACTTTTGTTACTGTTTAGCACAGTAATTAATACAATTAGTTAAAGTCTAACATATGTTTACTTCCTCTCTCTAATCCTCCTTTAGATTAGTGACTTTGTTTACCTGAGTTGTATTTGCTTGGAAACATTCTTTATCTGAGGTTTGCCATCCAAGATTGGAACATTCCTTGCAATTACAACTCTACACTTTTGAAAAAAGTCATGGATGACATGGATGACTGAGAATCTCCATAGGATTGATCATCTGCAATAATTGGCTTCATTCTGCCATAAGGAAAAATAGCACCTTTCCATTTAAATAACAACCCCAAAGAACCCCAAAGAAACACTCTTTGGGGTTTATGGATAACAATCTCTGTTCTTGTGAGGCACAATCCCCAAGGGGCACCCAATCCTTAGCACCTTTGTAATCACACAGCACATCTTTTCTTCCTGCTCAGTTCCTGAATATGATTTTTAAGTACCACTTTAAGAATGAGGGGATGACAGCTTTTTCTCACTCCCTAATCCTAACACATATCAACATCTGTTCTGTTGGAGTGGGTAACACTGAGGTAAAGCATGAACTATTCTTATAAGATAAGGACTTACTTTTTTATTTTATTTATTTATTTTATCGAATGATTATTAGATAACAGGTATAAGTATAAACATGGTTATAAATACATAAAATGGATATAAATAAGAAAAAAGAAACAATAGGACAGGGACGGTAGGCACATTGGTACGTTTATGCACGCCCCCTACAGATCTCTTAGGAAAGGGTGAGGTCAATAGTAGACAGTCTAAGGTTAAAGTTTTTGGGGTTTGGGAAAGAAACCAGAGTCAGGTAGAGTATTCCAGACATTGACCACTCTGTTGCTGAAGTCATATTTCCTGCAATTAAGTTTGGTGCGGTTTACCTTGAGTTTGTATCTATTGTTGTGCTCTTGTATTGTTTTGGTTGAAGCTGAAATATTCAATGACAGGTAGGACATTGCAATATATAATTTTATCTACTATACTTAGATCAAATCAAAAACGGCATAGTTCTAGGTTGTTTAGGTCTAAAATTTCAAGTCTGGTGGCATAAGATATGAGTAGAGGATGGAGGACTCTTCTCATAAAATATTTCTGGACTTTCTCAATTGTATTAATATCAGATATGTAATGTGGCTTCCAAGTATTCAAGTATTGGTCTAGCAAATGTTTTATATGCTGTCGTTAGTAGAGTGATATTACCGGATAAAAAGTTACGCAGGATTAGGTTTACAACTCTTAATGCTTTTTTGGCTATATAGTTACAGTGTGCTCTAGCACTTAGATCATTTGAGATGAGTACTCCAAGGTCCTTGACAAAGTTTGTGTCATCAACAAGGTCTTGACTATTCAGCTTGCATTTTATTTTCTGATTTTTTTTGCCAATATATAAGACAGAGCATTTATTTGTTGAGATTTGAAGTTGCCATTTGTTTGACCATTCTGACCATTTGTTTGACCATTAGTCGAGGTCTTTTTGAAGGGTAGCAGTATTGTCAGTGGTGTTGAATAACTTTACATCACCAGCGAAAAGAATGCAGTTGCTCTTAATATGATCACAGAGGTCATTAATGTAGAGTATGAAGAGAGTTGGTCCTAGAACACTGCCTTGGGGGACACCACTGGTGACAGGTACAGGATTTGATAGGACGCTCCCAATTTTGATCATTTGTTGCCTGTTTGACAGGAATGCTTCTATCCAGTTATACTTTGTGAGGAAGGACCATGGAGGAATTAATTTGATTAATTAATCTTTTTGAGAAGCTACCATCTTCTCAAGAAAGAAGAGGTTTGATCAGCGAGATGGTATGAGACCAATAATGGCTGTTTGCTTGTTTTTTAATATTTCATTCCAAATTGTAATACAGTCAGACAAATTCTGAACTTACCTGCTTTCACTGTAACAGTTAACAGATGTTCAGCACTGTTTATTCTACTTTCCATCTATATCTCAGCAAAAAATAGTGTTTATTTTCTAGACTAATGGGTCCTTCTCAGACTGCAGACTGTGTAATCAGATTTTAAATGAAGGATTCATCTAATCTATTTAGTAACAGGACAACAGATGCACCTTCTACTTTCTCCTTACTGAATATCTCTACCAAGAAAGATTTGGGAGAAATATATTCAAATAATGAGCACCCATTTCAATACAGTTAAATATCCTTTCAAGAAGTAGAGAGTGCTTAATGAGGAAGAGAGAGACAATTTGGTGTAGTGGTTAAGGCATCAGATTAGAAACCAGGAGATTTCTAGTCCTGTCTTAAGAAGAAAGCCAGCTTGGTGACTTTATGCCAGTCACTCTCTCTCAGGCCTAGGAAGGAGGCAATAGCAAATGGCTTCTGGAAAAAAAATCATACCAAATTGACTGCAGGGACATATCCAGATCGTCTCCAAGAATTGAACATGATTGAGGAAGGAGAAAAAAGTAAGGAAGCAGCTTTGCCTGAGTACCAGAGAAAACAATATTATATTTAATGGGCTAAAAATCTGGTCTGTTACAAGGGAGCTTCCTACGTCACTGGGAAACATAATGGAGAAGTTCAAAATTATTTCCAAAGATGGTCTTTTCTCAAGAAACTGTAGCATATTTGAGAATTTCAGAGGTGACTTCTTGTACTATGCTGAGGGAGCTAATGATGGCAATGAAACATTTGGAAAGGAGAAGTGAGGGGAAATTCCCATCAGTGTTTTATCCTGCCTTCTATAAATACAGAAAATGACATTGAATAATGACATAAGCAGTGAGATACTTCCCATCTAATGCTAGTCAGAGTTATGAAAATGTACAGTCGGGCAAATACCTACTTTATTCATTTCACAGTTCCTCTAGAAGACAATGAGCAATTGTATTATTTATTTCATGTTCTTCAGACATTGTGTTCAAATTCATCTTCCTTCCTTCCTTCCTTCCTTCCTTCCTTCCTTCCTTCCTTCCTTCCTTCCTTGTCTTATCCTCCCCTCCAATTTTTAATCATAGTATGCAAAGATATAAACTTTGGGGAAGTTGGGGAGTTTTGTTTAGCTTCTTGTTCTGGAAGGGAAGTCCAAAATAGTACAAGAATACACAAAATGAAGCTACAGAACATGGTTCAAGGTGGAAACTATCTTATTTTATTGCAGATGGTACCATCCAACTGGACTTCAGTTGAGGAATTTGTGTTGCTAGGATTCGGAATTGGACTGCGCAACAGATTGCTACTCCTCATCCTTTTCATTATCCTCTATGTGCTCACCTTGGTTGAGAACATCACCATTATTATTTTGGTGCTTCTGGACACTCATCTGGGCCAGCTACCTATGTACATTCTGCTGAGCAACTTCTCCTGGTTAGAAATGTGCTATGTCTCCACAACGGTGCCCCGCATGCTCTTTGATTTAGCAGTCCCTGGTGGCATCATTTCCTTCAAGGAGTGTTTCATCCAGTTCTATATCTTCTTCTCCCTGGGCTGCACTGAATGTTTCTTCCTCTCCACAATGGCCTTGGATCGGTATGTGGCCATCTGCCACCCACTGCACTACCCACATATTATGTCTCACAACTTCTGCTACCTGATGGTGGCTCTTTGTTGGATTGTAGGCTTTCTGTGGTATCTTGTTCCTGCAAAGTTGATCTCTAAGTTGTCCTTTTGTGGCTCCAATGTCATTGACCACTTTTTGTGTGATGCTGGCCCAATTCTATCTTTGGCTTGCCCTCCACTTGGAAAAGCTCCCATTTTCAGCCAGATTTGTCTCAATGGTCTGCTCATAAGTAATATATCCTTTGTCGTGGGCTCCTATAGCATTGTAATTTTCACTCTAGCGAAGACCTCCAACAGTCTTAGGAAGGGCTTTTCTACCATCTCTTTCCATTTAATTGTGGTCTCACTTTTCTATGGCTCAGTGGCAGCCATGTATTTATTACCAGGTGGGGAAAGTCAATTAGGAGTCACAAAGGCTGTGACACTCTTTTATACTGCCATTACACCCTTTCTCAATCCTTTGATCTATTGTCTGAGAAACGATCAAGTGAAAGAAGCACTTGGCAGATTGCTAAAGAGAAAAGTGACACTGATATGGAGTAAATGATTGTCTATTTGCACACACAAAAAGATATACTACAAGCAAAATCAAACTAAAATGCCAACACCTACAGAAAAATGCAAGACACAAAGCATGCTTATTTAAATAACATTCATGTCATCTTGAAATTTTCAATGTCCAGCCTCCTCTTTATTTCCAAAACTGTCCCTGGGCCCCACCTTGTCTTCATAATACCCATATAAGGTATGGCAAGGCTTCATCCTAGATCCTGTGAAGTCTCTCATACGTGGGCAAAATCAAGTACATAGATTTTAGTAAAGTGGGATAAATTCAGAGTTTTGATAACTGCAAGAGAAATTTTCCAACCTCATTTATAGTGAGTGAATTAAAGAAGAGTCCTTTGTAGTGATTTGAATTCTTCCCATATTTCTTTCCATTTGAACATGTTGCTATTTACGAGATAAGATGTCATCTCCTGATTTGTGAGCAATCCCTTGATCCTTCTCCAGCTTCCTCAAAATCTTTTATGGGTTGCCGTTCTTCAATATTTTTAATGAACGTACCTTAAAAAGGTTGGGAAAAGCTGTTCAGATTTGTAAATGAGACAAACTGGGATGGAATAACTAACATCTTAGAAGACAGAAATAAATTTTAGAAGAATCTTGACAAGGCTGAAGATTATTCTCTGGGTAGATACCACATTAAATACAGTAGGTTGCCCAGCAAATAACCTGATTGTCTGTCATGTGTGGCTCTACAGGTGATAACCACATCTTGAATTTCACCTAGAACCATACGATCAACCAGTGCAGCTCACAAAGAAGGAAGGCACATGCTCATCATTTCCCATTGCTCTCTGGATCAGTTGAACCTTCTGAGTAGTCTTCAAGAGCAGATCCATGTAGAGTACATATTGCAATAGTCAAACTACAAGGTGATTCAGGCAAGAGTAACCATTTGAATGGCTGAGGGCACAAGTGGTACACAAGAAGCTGTGCAGATACCAAGAAAACCTCCAGATTGTGAACTACTTTTGAATGTGGACATGATCCAAAGGTGGAAAACCCATGATCTGGAGTGTGTGGACATAAAATTCACAGCTACTTGGTAGATTAAATCAAAGTCTGCATCCAGATCAGACCAGCTTTTAGACACTGGGACAAGAGTTCAACAGCATCATTTGGCCAGTTTGGGGTCAAGTGATATAAGTGAAATAAATGATATCAATATATCAGTATATGATATATCAGTATATCAATAATATTGTCCCCTAAGCCAGCAGATGATCTAATTCAATGGTTTCATGTAAATAATAAACTGAGGAGTGGGACGCAATGAGTTTCTGGCATTGCACAAAGGAAAGGCCAACTTTCTTTCCTATCAACAAAATATGTTTTAAAAACCCTGAAACAAAGTTTTAGATAATTAATACTTGTCAGGTATCTGAATCTTTAGGACAAAGCTTCTGGGAACCAAAGACTTATGAAATCTCAGTCATTTGTCAGATGACCTACAACTTTCTTATACACTTCAGAAAACAAAGGCAATAAACTCTGAAATATCCTTCAATGTAAGGCAGGAGGTTTTATTTTGAAGCAATGCTAATAGGATTGCATAGGTAAGGTCTTCTAAGAGCAAACACAACCCATAGTGTTAAAATATTGATGTATACTGTCTAACTGTATTGGAATTGTCGACAAAATAAAGTTTTTTACAATCTCTTCCCTTTTTTTATGTATCTGATGAAAAAATAATTTGAATTTGGGATTTATGAACTTTCAATTTAGGATCCTATGGGGATTTTGAATAAAAATGAATATAAAATAATTTCTTCTTGACTTTTCACATATGTGTGTATGGTGTATATAAAAGCATTTCTCAAATGAATTAGTGGTGGTAGTGTAAGAATCTAATTACACAAAATATAGTGGCTAATGTATGCCCAAAATAGTGGGAGACGCTTAGAAAAAATTATTTAACATAAATAAAGATCATCCATGCAGACCTTTAAAATTATTTAATGACACAAATGCCATATTCCTATCAATAGTCATTCCTTACTTGAGAAAAAATAGGATAAGAATAATAATCCTATGAATTGTACACCTGGAAAATCTTTTAAGAGCTTTTGCATCTTCAGATAGTATTCTAGAAGTCTTCACATGCTAACTTCAATTAAAAGAGAATCATCATTGTTTAGGGGTCGACATCTGAAAAATATCGGTTTAGTTTTGATTTTGAATAGCTGAAATCAAAAAGACTTAAGGAAATCCTTACACTGTGATCCAGATTGTCAAAAGAATTGATTTCTCATTCCTTTCTCTGAATAACAGTTTTATCTGTGACGTACAATATTGTATTGATTTTCCACCTAAAAAGCCCCATTTAACTAGGATCCCTGTTTCCAGAGTGGTTAACTTGGAAGTATTGTAAGTAATTCTATTAGCTATTTGACATTAGAGGGGCAGGGGCTTCAAAGGAAGGTTTTACTGGGGAGATTCCAATCATTTCAGTTTGTTCAGCATCACCCAAATAGTATGTAGGTGGACATGTAGATTGCTTTGTGAAACTGGAAAAAAAAGGATTGCTTTGTGAAACTGGAAAACCACATGATCAATAGTAAAATACCTTGTAGCAACAGGGGGGGAAATATCCTATACAAAAATCAATACTCAGAAACCTGTTTAGAAAATTTGGCAAGAAAGTTGACATGTTTTAAACAGTGGTGGGATTCAAAAAAATTTACTACCTGTTCTATGGGTGTGGCTTGGTGGGCGTGACAGGGGAAGGATACTGCAAAAACCCCAACCCACTAACCTGCTTTCCAGCTCCGTTCTCCTGTGCAGGGCAACAAAAGAAGACCCAGCCAATCAGCTGGGACTCGGGAGGCAGAGAATAGATGGGGGCAGGGCCAGTCAGAGATGGTATTTGCTGGTTCTCCGGACTACTCAAAATTTCCACTACTGGTTCTCCAAAACTGGTCAGAACCTGCTGAATACCACCTCTGGTTTTAAAGTTGCACATCTATTGTCATAAAATAACTATTAATAATATAATGTATATATAATGTAATATAACTATTATATATTATTATATTATATAACTATTAACTATTATTATATTATAATAATATAATATAACTATAATGTCAGTTAAGCTTATAAGATATGCACACATATACACGCAGAGAGACATATCTACAGGTAGTCCTCAATTTATGACCACAATTGAATCCCAAATTTCTGTCATTAAGTGAGACATTTGTTAGGTGACTTTTGCCCAATTTTACAATTTTTCTTGCTTCAGTTGTTAGTGAATCATTGCAGTTGATAAATTAGTAACCCAGTTGTTAAGTGAATTTAGCTTCCCCATTGACTTTGCTTGTTAAAAGATTACAAAATGGGATGACATGACCCTGGGACACAGCAATGGTCATAAGTATGAACCACTTGCCAAACAGCTGGATTTTCATCACATGATCATTGGGGATGCTACAAAGATTGCAACTGTGAAAAATGGTCGTGAGTCACTTTTTTCAGTGCCGTTGTAACTTTGAAAGGTCAATGAAATGTTGTAAGTCGAGGACTACCTGTATTGAGCTACTTTGATTCCTGGGTCTTGTAATGGGCAGAAGGAATCAATGTGAGGTACAGTAGAAAGATCTCTTATTCAGACAATGGCCTGCTAAAAGAAATATAAGTTTGGGCCAGAACTATAGTCCAGCTATAGTAAATCCAACTATACTAAAGCATATTCTGACTTGCAAAGTTATGTTAATATATCCGTATAATAAAAGTAGTATTAGCATGCATGACTTTGGTTTCCTAGATTGGTTTCCTAGATTGGCCTTGACTGACTGACAGTCTAGAAAGACACATCTATGGCATTTTCTTGACAGCAGAAAAAAATTAATGATATTGCCTTTTCTGATATTAGTTTTTTCTTACCAGCCTATTTTTATAGTTTAGGAATATAGATTGCTTTATTTATATTCTATGAACATTTAAGGGAATGTATGATTTGTTGCTATTTATTTTTTTAATGTGATTTGTTGCTATTGATATTGAAGAAAATAAGTGCCATAAACACCCTGCTTGGTATTCTGTATTTTAACTGTGAGATATTCAAAGAACTTTCTTTCCCATTACTAAGTTCTTGAGATCAAGATCAGGAGCCAACAAACTTTTAACATACTATAGGAAATGACTAAAGGGATTGAACAATCTCACTGGAATTAACGCATTATGAGAGAAGAGGCCATAATGGTTAGAAAGTTTTTACAGAATTATCCAAGCGAACATCACTTTGGAAAGTTTGCAGTTGTGATTGTCAGTGTGTCAGTGTGGTTGAAGATATGAAGCTTAGAACTGCTGGGGAACTCAAGCCAGGAAGTTTTTCCAACTTAACTCCTTTCTGATTTCACAAGATAGCTTGTCTCTGTTTGGGAATGTCCTGTGGTGATATTCTCCTATCATGGTCCTGTGATTAGAATCCTTCCAAACAATTTCTCAGCATCGAGCTTATATTATCTTATATTATCAGCAGACTCTTCTTGGTAGCTGAGCAACACCTTTGAGAAGGAACAGGTAAGATACTGCTGTGCCATTTGGAAAATAATTCATGGGCAATTTATGACTGAAACAGTAACTTAGACAGAATACTTTGTTAAATAAAAAAACCTTTATGTGGGTATATTATATCTTAACCACTTTTCTGATTTTTGTAAATGCAAACATGAGGCTATACTGAGGTAGACCATTTCATCTAATTTATCCCTTTTGGGAGAGGGGGGCTTGAAGAATTCCCGTTGTATAATTTTCCCCCCATTTAAATTAATGAGTTGAATCTGAGGAACTGTAATAAAAGTATCATACAGATTAAAATACAATAAATGTTCAACTAATAATCCAAGCTAATTCTTGCCTCTCAGTGGAACCTATTACAGAATTACAGATAACAGAGTTGGAAGGGACCTTGTAAGTCATCTAGTCCAAACCCCTGCCCAAGCAGGAGACCCTACACCATTTCTGACAGATGGCTGTCCAATCTCTTCTTGAAAGCTTCCAGTGATGAAACTCCCACAACTTCTGAAGACAAGCTGTTCCATTGGTTGATTGCTCTCACTGTCAGAAAATTTCTCCTTATTTCCAGGTTAAATCTCTCCTGTTTCCATCCATTATTCCTTGTCTGGCCTTCAGGTGTTTTGGAAAATAGGTTGACCCCCTCCTCTCTGTAGCAACCCCTCAAATATTGGAACATTGCTATCATGTCTCCCCTCATCCTTCTCTTCACTAGACTAGCCATGCCAAGTACTTGCAACCATTCATTGTATGTTTTAGCCTCCAGTCCCCTCATCATCTTGGTTGCTCTATGTGTATTTCATTCTTGGGACACAGCAAAGACTCAGTAAAAAGCAGGATTGGAATTAAAGCAAATTATTTCTATATCTATAGTGATTTGAAAGGAACAAGCAGATAAATAATATGAATATCAAACTTTAGACATTTATGTGGAATATTATTCATAAACTCACCATTAAAGACCACACAACTCTTGAATCCACTGGAAGGATATTTTCACAGAAGTTCACCAAGCTAGCCATTGTAATAAACATTGATAGATTCATCCTGCATGAATGTATCTGACCCTGAAAATCCATAGATGCATTGTAGTAAGAGAGAAGCAACTTTCATGAATTATAGTAAATGCTATGCAAAATAATATTTTGGGCAGTTTCTTCTTGTCCTTCCTGAATTCACAGCTGTTTTTGCAATCCTAAGCCACCAAGTAAACATAGTTTCTTCAAGACTTACTCTATAGTCCCAACTTTAAAAAAAAATCAATCTGATACAGTGATTTGAAAGGAATAAGCAGGTAAACAATATATCAGTCCATGGAACACCTAATAAAAGCAAGCTTTTTTTGTTGAAATATACTGTCAATGGAAGAGAAAAAACATGCCTTCATATTATGGGTCAGTCCACTTTTTATAGATGAGAAAGCACACAGTGTTCATTAGAGCACAAATTAGTATGGTTCATTTTCCTATTTCTTTTAGTCTCTCTATATAGTTCAGCTATGACAGATACTGGGTTTTTTGAACATTTCTTTCCACTGTGAACCAAATTCAGTCTCTGCTGTTGCAAGAAATGAATACTTGCATATCCAACTATTTGAAGTTTAATTTGGTATAAGGTGTTCCTTTCAAATTGCAAGTAAATGCTGATTAATAACTATTATTGACAAGATATGGTTTCCTTTGCAAAGAGAAACAAGATTGGCCATCATTCCACCAGGTCTGCTAGGTTTGGATAATTTCAATAGGTTTACTATATAGAGATGGTTCTTACCACACATTGAACTTTACAAAAATAAATATGCATGTTGTGACATATAACATGGCAGGTCATGTCTTGTTATGGGTTGTATATGAGAAGGGGAGAGAAAGCTGGTTTTTGGGGTGTTTTTTTTTTAGGGGTAATATCTTGGATTGTATCTGATCCAAAACAATGATAGATTGCATTAAGCAAATAATACCAATATCTTAAAATGTTAGGACTCAACTTTAAAATATTTATATTCATAAAATATTCTTCTCTCAAGTTTAAGCTACCAAATAATAAATTGTCAAATGTGAAGTCAAATGACTTTTGAATCCTGGCAATTGCCTTGACTAGGTCTGTGGTTTCCTTGCCAATATTTTTGGAAGTGATTTATCATTGCCTTTTTCCTAGGGCTGGGAGACAATGAAATTGGTCAACTTCTCCTTTATTACATAGGTGGTATGTTTTAACCAATTGGAGGTTTTATGCATCACTTGCAATCTTCCATTTTTCAGAAAAGTTCTGTGTTCTGTTTTCACTTCATTGGTCATGGGCATCTTTATCCCTATAATTTCTTTAGCAGTCCTGGCTGCCAAATCATAGAGGTCTCACAATTTCTGTCTGGCTGTTTATAACCTTGGTAAAGTCTTTTGCAGAACTCTATCAGCCTAAACCATAAATCAATAAGTAGCCTACGCTTCCCCCTCATCAAATATCAGCATGAACTATATTCAGTGACATCAAAATATGTGCATATTTTATCCAAAGGGTAACTCAAGTATTGCCTCCAGTTTTTCTTTCATACAGATTTCAGATTTACTAAATATTAAACATATATTTAGAGGAGGAGATGGGAAGAAGAGGGTGGGATGTTAATGACAGTCTAAGAATCAGTGTTTTTTTCCTGAGCCTCAATGCTGTTTTAGTTGTTAATGTAATCCTTTGCTATGTTTGTATGCTAAGTTTTTGGATAGCTGGTTCTAGACATCGAACGTAAATAAGTAAGTAAGTAAGTAAGTAAGTAAGTAAGTAAGTAAGTAAGTAAATAAGTAAATAAGTAAGTAAATGAATGAATGAATGAATGAACGAACGAACAAACAAACCAGAGATGAGATAAACTTCCAGTATAGGCTTGTCCTGAGACAAATACCTGTGGTAGAGTTATGCTGATGTCTCTTTTGCTCATATTTTTTAAAATAGTTTTTATTGTTTTCCACCAGTACAAATCGTAACTATATTTTCAACAGCATTTGCATCAACATTTGGTATTAACTCACATTTCCATCATCTATTCGTACAAACCCTTAATAGTTTTGTTTTTATTTACATTTCTTATTTATTATCTATCCTTATCTATTTTATCTATCTACCTATCTGTGTATCACTTTCTTGAGAATTCTTCTTATACAATCATCTTTATCAATTCTTGTCTCTCTTTTCTAGCCACATGTACCATCTATGCCAAACTGAGTAATATTCAGATTCTTCTTTTCCCCTTATTTTTAGTGTGAGCATATTCATTTCTGCACAGTCTGCTATTTTTTGTAAAATTAGTTCCTCTGTTTCTCTTTCCACATTTGCACATAAACTATTCTGGCCACTGTCAGTAAGTGTAATATTATATAGTTTATCTTTTTTGGATATTGTTTTTTGATTATCCCCAATAGGTAGAGTTCCAGTTTGAATTCCATTTGGTGTCCCATGATTTCTTGTATCCAATCTCTGATTTTGGTCCAATAAGTCCTGGCCTTGGGGCACAGCCACCACATGTGATAAAAGGTACCGTCAACTCATTGACACTTCCAACATTTCGGGTCAGAATTTGTGTATATTTTAGCTAATCTTGTGGGGGCTAAATGCCATCGGTAAAACATTTTATAAAATTTTTCCTTATATGTTAAGACTGTTGTTAGTTTATTAATTTATGTTCCATAATTTTTCCCATTCATCTAAATTTATATTATAACCAAAATTCTGTGCCCATGCTATCATCATATTCTTAACTGTTTCCTCCTCCATCTTAAAATCCAACAAATATCTATACACCTTGGATATAAATTTTTGTTCCGGTCCAAGTAGGATTTTATCCAATTGATTTTGCCCCATATCAAATTCAAATTCTTCTGCGCCTGTTTTATATCTATTTTGAATGTGAAGATATGGCCACCAATCAATTGTAATTCCTTATTCTTTTAGTTCTTGATTAGATTTTAATTTTCCTTGGGCATCGAATGTCTCTTGCTCATTTTGACAGATCACTAGAATCACAAACATTATCATCCCCAGTAAAACCATAGTCAAATTCATCTTGAAGAAGCAGCTGATATAAAATAATCATCTTGAAATTCCAATGTTCTTTTCTTCCTTTTTTAAAAAAAAATGTTTTTGTTATTGTACAGTAGGTGTATTATTCAAACGATTACTTAAAGTAGTATGGTTGATCAATATTCCTATAATGTACTAGGTAATTCAGTCCATATTGTTTGCCCCAACTGATTGTAGCAAGGTTAAAGCACAATTTGAAATTTGAAATTTTGGTGCACCACTTTACCTGCCTGATTTCACACGTACACTTGAATATTTGCTACATTCGTACTTTTGAAAGTGATTGATAAAATGTGGTAAGAGAACATGGCACAGGATGTAAATTCTTATCTCATTCCAGATGGATTCCACCAACAAGACTTCAGTTGAGGAATTTGTTTTACTGGGTTTTGGAATTGAACAGCATAACCGTTTGCTGCTCCTCATCTTTTTCACTTTTCTCTATGTCCTCACTTTGGCCGAGAACATCACCATTATTATCTTGGTGTTTTTAGACACCCATCTGGGCCAGCTTCCAATGTACATCCTGCTGAGTAACTTCTCCTGGTTGGAAATGTGCTATGTGTCCTCCATAGTTCCTCGCATGATCTTTGATTTAGCAGTTCCTGGTGGCATCATTTCTTTCAAAGCATGTTTAATCCAGTTCTACATCTTCTTCATCCTTGGGGGCACTGAATGCTTTTTCCTTTCAATTATGGCCTTAGATCGGTACATGGCCATCTGCCACCCATTGCACTATCCACAAATTATGTCTCAAAATGTCTGCTACATTCTAGTGGCTCTTTGTTGGATCCTTGGCTTTCTGTGGTATCTTGCTCCAGCGGCATTGATTTCTAAGTTGTCCTTTTGTGGCTCCAATGTCATTGACCACTTTTTGTGTGATGCTGGCCCAATTCTATCTTTGGCTTGCCCTCCACTTGGAATAGTTCCCACTGTGAGTCAGGTTTGTCTCAATGGTCTGCTCCTAGCTAATATGACATTTGTCATTCTGTCCTACAGCACTGTGATTTTCAACCTAATGAAGTCGACCAACAAAGGCAGTCGTAAGAAAGGCTTTTCCACCATCTCTTTCCATCTAATTGTGGTCTCACTTTTCTATGGTTCCGTGACAGCCATGTATTTATTACCTGGTGGAGAAAGTCAGTTAGGTATCACTAAGGCAGTGACGCTCCTCTATACCACTATTACACCTTTCCTCAACCCATTGATCTACTGTCTGAGGAACAATCAAGTGAAAGAAGCACTGAATACATTACTAAGGAGAAAGATGAGACTTGTGTGGAACAATGAATAGTCAAAAATTGTAGAAGAAATATATGAACAAAAATTAAGCACAAGCACCAACATGTACAGTCTAAACCAAAGTCATGCTTCTTTAATAAAACTGTATTTATGTCATGCTAAAAAGAAAATTTTAATGTCCAAGCAATTCTAATGAAATTACTGCATGAATTTTATAATGCCCACCTGTATTTCACAAAGGTCAATTCTGGATCCCATGTTCTTCAATTGTTGAAGATATTGAGAGAAAACTTATCAGATTGCCAATTGACCCCAAACTTGGTCAACCTAGGAGGCATATAAAATTCAAAATCTTGACAATGCTAGAAAAATAGGCTGAAAGTAACAGAATGGAATTTAACAGATGAAAATTCATTTAGGGAACATATAAATGAACAGTTATGGGATAGAGAATATCTGGTTTAGTAATCGCTAGTGATCTTGTAATATTAAATGGAAACTGAATATGAGTGTGCATTTTGTCTGACTTCAAAAAAGTGGGGCAAGTGAACCTTTAAACTGCGTCAAACACACACACAGAGACACAGACACTCTCACACACACACAAAACTAATGTCCAAGCAAGTCTTTGGTTACTACATGAATTTCACAATGCCCACATGGATATACCACAAAGGTCAATTCTGGGTCCCAGAATTGTTGTAAGAGACTTAAACAAAGAAATTGAGAGAAAACTTATCAGATTGCCAGATGAGCCCGAATTGGGTGAAACAATTCATATCCTACAAAACAGATGTAAAATTCAAAATATTGATAATGCTAGAGAAGAAAGCTGAAAGTGACAAAATGAAATTTAACAGAGAGAAGCTCATTTAGGGAACATGAACAAATATAGGATAGAGAATATCTGATTGAGTAATATGATCTTGGAATAATAAATAGAGGCTGAATATAAGGTTGTATTTTGTGTGGCTTTAAAAAAGACAAGTGAATCTTTAGTCTCCAAATATATATGTGTGAATTACAGTTTTTCATTCAAACACTATGTCCAGTTTTTGAGTAATATATCCACCTCTAGACAATACATTTTAAAAAGACATTAGAGAAATTGATATATCCAGAGGTGGTCAGATTTTCCCATAGAGACTGAAGGGACTGAGCCTGTATGTCATTGGGAGAGGGATACAGGACTACTCAAATATCTCAAACTGTTAAACAGCAGAAAACCAAGGCCTGTTTCTATCGTCCCTGTTAGATAACAACTGTCCTAGTTGAAAAGAAGGTTCAGGCAGAGAATTAGCCTAGACTGACTATATAAATATAAGAGGGCTAGGTCACTCTGTCTCTGTCTCTGACTCTCTCTGTCTGTCTGTCTCCGTCTCTCTGTCTCTCTGTGTGTCTCTGTCTTTGTCTCTCTGTCTCTCTCTGTGTGTCTCTTTCTGTCTCTCTCTCTCTGTGTCTCTTTCTGTCTCTCTGTCTCTCTCCGTCTCTCTGTCTCTCTGTCTCTGTCTCTGTCTCTGTCTCTCTCTCTCTCTCACACACACACACACACACACACACACACCACATTTCCTTCGAGCCTTTTATGGTCTTTCCAGGCAAAAGCTACCAACCTGGGAAATTTCTACATTATAACAATAAAATGGTTAATTTGAACTCTACACATGTCAGTCTGGTTGTTCCTGCCTAACACTCCAAAAAGTGCAGGACACAGAAGAAAAATTTAAGACACAAGAAGGCAGATTCCTCAATTTGGATTCTTCAACTGAGCAATGTTCAGTGACCAAAAGGTCCCTTCAGCTTTGTGATTTTAATTCCATGCATTTTTTAATGAAAATAAAAACAACGAGAATGATGAATGAGTTTTCTTGGAGATAGTTAATGTAATTCCAGAAAAAGAATAAAGGTGTGTCACTTGGGAAATTAGGGAGTGACCATTTGTGTTCTGATATATCATTCACAAGTAATAAAATAGTTACTCATTTCTACATTGCAGTCACTCCGTTTCTCAATCCAGTGATCTGTTTAAAGATCTATAAGTGAAGGAAACTGTGAGTAGGGACCTGAGGAGAATGAAGCAATGGCTGAGGAAGGAGAATGTAGTATAAACAGAGGAAGAAAGAAACAAGCCAAATCACTATACCACATAAGGCCTGGTTACATTTTTATTTCGTTTGTCTCTTTAAACCACTCGGCAATAAATCGGAGTGGAAGCCATGAAAAAATAATGAGGGATGCACAAACTTTTCTTCTTCGTTGGTCATTAGGTGTTTCTCTCCTTGACCACATTAGCAACAACACAGTTTGGAAGCAAATGGGCACTATGCCAATATCAGAAAAAATGTAAAGAGAAATGCCTAGAATAGGGGTATCAAACTCAATTTCATTGAGAGTCACATCAGGGTTGTGTTTGGCCTTGGCGGGGTGCAGGGGTGTGTGGCCAGGCTGGGTATGGCCAGCTCAACATCACTTGTGTTGGGGGCACCTGTGGTGGCCAAGTGCTAAGGCAGGACTTCCCTCAGGTCTTCCCTCCCTCTCATTATAATCTCCTTTCTTCCTTCTTTCCTTCCTTTTCTTCTTTTTCCTTCCCTCTTCATTTTCCTTTCTTCTTCCTTCCACTCTTTCCTTATTTTTCCTCCTTTGCTCTCTTCCCACCTTTCCTTCTTTTTCTTTGTCTTTCCCTTTCTTCTTTCCTGTCCCTTCTTGGATGCTCAAATGCAAAAGGGGAAACATTTCTCCATTTGTTTTCTTTTGCTTTTAGTTTGTTTTGCTAGCCCTCTGCCAGAGAAAATGAAGCTCAGGAGGGGCGTGCTAACAGAGGCACTTTGAGCTGGTCCTTTGCTGTTTCCAGGGCAGCCCTGCAGATCAGTTCTAAGCATCCCATGGGCCAGGTCCGGCCCATGGACCATGAGTTTGACACCCTGGCCTAGAATGATAGGGCCAATTTATATGAGCAGCACCCCTGTCATGCACATCACCTTCCACTTTAGTATAGATGGCAAGTGCCTACGTGGAAGGCCAGAGCAAAAGGGGCAAGATAACAATAAATGTGAACACAAAAAATTCCCAGTTAGACCCAAATGCTGCATTTGATAGCACAAGATGGCATTTGTTGATTCAAAAAGTGGACTCTGTGCCTGCAGGGAAAACACTAAGATTTAGCCACACAATTTTACTTTCCACATTTAGAATACATCTATCCATATCCTGGATACCATCCAGAGGTGGTATTCAGCAGGTTCTGGAGAACCGGTAGTGAACATTTGAGTAGTTCAGAGAACCGGTGGCGGAAATTTTGAGTAGTTTGGAGAACCAGCAAATACCACCTCTTACTGGCCCCGCCCCCATCTATTCTCTGCCTCCCAAATACCAGTTGATCAGCTGGGTCTTTTTTTGTTGCCCTGCACAGGAGAATGGAGCTGGAAAGCAGGTTAGTGGGGTGTGGAGCAGAGGTAGTGTTCAGCAGTTTCTGACTGGTTCCGGAGAACCAGTAGCGGAAATTTTGAGTAGTTTGGAGAACTGGAAAATATCACCTCAGACTAGCCCTGCCCGCATCTCTTCTCTGCCTTCCGAGTCCCAGCTGATTGGCTGGGTCTTCTTTTGTTGCCCTGCACAGGAGAACGGAGCTGGAAAGCAGGTTAGTGGGGTGGGGAGGGAATGGAGATTTTACAATATCTTTCCCCTGCCATGCCCACCAAGCTACATCCACCAAGCCACACCACAAAACCAGTAGTAAAAAAAATTGAATTCCACCACTAATACCATCCATATATCTGTTTTATATTATTTGGCTAAACTGTTCGGATATCTGCTGTCCTTTTTCAAATCTTTATTATTTAGTGATGGTTCCTTTGACAGGGCCAAACCAATGGCTGTCCTTCTTTTAATATGTAAAGTTTTAACACTGCTGTGTCCTATAAGTTTCAAATATAACTGGGTGATGTTTTCTGCTTGTCATAATACTCTGTATTACAACTTTCATGTTACTTCTTTCTTCATCCATTGATGTGAATATATTGTATACTTTGCAGCTAATATTTTATTGTAAGTGAAGAATGAAACCAGGGTGGTTTTCCACCAGGCAAAATTATTTTTTGTGAATTCACATGACACTAAAGTCAACTGGAGACATTCCTGGGTTTGATTTCCCTATTTAGTTTGTCTCCTTAACCCAGGGGTGGTAGCTAATCACCTCACTCCAATCCAGGGAATTCTTGTTGCTATTTATTCAAAGTATTCACTCTTCCAACTGATGTTGATGGACTCCAGGAACCCTCTCCTACATTCTTTTATTTTTCAAATGTTAATGAGAATTTATAATGTTTCAATGGAATGACGAGTGTTCGACCAGGTTTTCCAACAGATGCTTTAAATGTGTGATTATTTTTCTTCCATGCAAAAAGCTCTGCTCATGCTGCTACTTTGCTTCATGTTGCATAATATGATTCTACTTACTGTAAAAATTATTCATTATTTGTCAGAACAGCCCAATCTCATAGCACTAAAATATTTTTTTCATTGGGTTGACTTCATTGGACATTGCTTGTAGCTGAGACTGAGCTCATTTGGGCCAATCATCTTATGCAAGGCAGCCTCAGATTGATTCCTCATTTGCAGTTGACGGTTGTGCCTTCAGTGAAGGAGTGGAGCTAATGGTAAGTGATCATAGCAATAGCTCTTAGATTTATATACCACTTTACAGGGCTTTACAACCCTCTCTAAGCAGTTTACAGAGTCAGCATATTGCCCCCAACAATCTGGCTCCTCATTTTAAACTATCTTTGAAGGATGGAAAGCTGAGTCAACCTTGAGCCTGGTGAGATTGGTGAAGTTCCAAATTGCAATCAGCTGGCAGTCAGCAGCAGCCTGCAGTACTGCATTCTAACCAGTGTGCCACCATGCACCACCACCTACATGAAGAGAAAACAGCAGTAATATTTACCAGAGGCTTTCAAAATCCTCGAAAGATAACTAATTTGTATAGGGTCCTCAGTTTAGATTTAGCCTCAAAAGTATTTTTCCATGTCTCCTCCATTCCCACAAACTCTTAAACTCTGATTAAGTTCCTGGCAACAAAAACATATGAAAAATGGTTGCAAGAATTGGGTATGGCCAGTCTAGAGAAAAGAAGGACTAGGGTATAGCACTATTCCAGTATTTGAAAGGCTTCCACAAAGAGGGGGGAATTTATTTTCCAAAGCACCAGGGGGTAGGATAAGAAATAATGGATAACAAAGCAATGAATAAAGTTAAAATGAAGTATGAAAATTGCAATGGAAAGACTATTATCAGCTCTCAAAATTAAGTGAATAGATTAATACCTTTGAAATAAATAGATGATTTAGAATGTAATTGAGAAAAGAGAACACCATGTGGAATCTGAATTTATATATATATGCATGTGATATGGAGTAGTTAGGAGATTATTGTTATTAATATAGAATTAAAAATGACTATATTATGGTAAACTTTTATAATGAGTTAAAGGGAATAAAATGGGGGATGCATAAGTAAAGGGATGGCAAACTCAAATTGACAAGGAATGACTTTTGGATAATTAGAATAAGGATTAAATTTATTGAACAATGAATGGAACAATAATATGTGATAAAGTTGCAAATGTGACAGATAAAAGTAAATATGTGCAATGAGTATAGAAATGAAACAAGAATTTAGATAATACTGTAAAATAAAGCATGAGAATATTTAAAGAAAAATGAAATAAGATACAATATGAATTGAAATTGGATAAAATGAGTGTAATGAATATAATAATATATGAGTATATTTAAAGACAATGGAATAAGTAATAATATGATATAAAATTGAATATGAAAGCTGAATACATAAACATGGTCATGTCTGTATTGAAATGTAAAAACCTGGAACCACATTGTTCACCCAAAGAGATGCTTTTTAAAACATAAAAATAAAAAAATTATTGCAAAAAGAAAAAAGAAATAATGGATGGAAACTAATCAAGGAGAGAAGCGACCTGGAATTAAGGAGAAACTTCCTAACAGTGAGGACAATTAACCACATTTAATTACAATTAACCAATTACAGAGTTGAAAGCATAGAATCACTCATTCACTCAATAGAAGAACGCTTAGCAACACGTTTTGAAACAAGTATACAAGCAAGCCTAATCTCTCTTGAAAAAAAATACAGAATAGATAAGTGAGTACCTATCAGCTCAAAATCAAATCCCACAACAACCACAACCACTACCTCAACTACAATCACAACTACAATCACAACAATCAAAAATAACCACCAAACCACAGCCACAAACAATTACTATTCCTTCAAATAATTCCACAAATAATATCTCCTTACTCATCAGAGACACCATGGAACGTGAACAGAAACGTCCAAATGCCATCTTATTTGGTCTTGAAGACACCAACGAATCAGATGACATCACCAAAGTTTGTGATATCATAAGCAATTCAAATACAACAAACATCTCTCCTGAAGATATCATTGAAATAACCAGAGATGGCCCTGGGTACAAATACAATGACGGCTCTGTGGACCCAAGATTTTGTAGAGTTGTATGCAAAAATGAGTCCAGCAAATGCATATTCATTCATACAATAAACGCCATTGCAAAAACCAATCCCAACCACAAAAAACTTCGCTCAAGACCAGACTTATCCATACTACAAAGAATCCACTCCCATGAAGTCCACACAGAACTCAAAAAAAATCTAGACAATGGAGAAAAAGACCTGTACATTGACTACAGAGCTGATTGCATCAAAAGAAAGTAATACAACCCACAACTCCGCATCCAACCCCATCCCATCCAATCCAACATCACTCAAAACTAGGCACGCATGCCCCTAACTACCTCAATTCCAACCACAACTGGCCTTAAATGCAAGCTACTCAATGCAAGAAGCCTTGTAAATAAAATACCTGAATTTCTCCTCTTACTAAATACAGCTAATTTCAACATTATATTTGTCTGTGAAATATGGCTCAACGCATCTCTCTCTGACTCCATAACCACAGTAAGAGACTATCATGTTTACTGATCAGATCATGAAATCCGTAGAGGAGGTGGTGTTGCTATCTTCTATAAAAAGTCCCTACATCTAAAAAAAACATTCGTTACCCAGGAGCTTGCTATTCCTGAGACCATTATCGGTGAACTGTGAACCAGGACTATATTTCTGGTTTCTGAAATTGTGGTTTATCTCCAGAAAAAGGAGGACGTGAAGTTGTTTTCAGCAAGTTCAGTTAAAGGCAGAGGGATGCTTCGGTGGTCGCAAGGAGAATAGAAATTCCTAGACAGACCCGAAGAAAACCCCTCCATCCAAACTAAAAAGAGAACCTCCAGCATGGCTGAATCGAAGCCAGGAAGGCAGCTGACACTGAAGTGAAAAAGAAAGGAAAGATCTTGTAACAGCATGCTTAGTCTTGGTAAGAATCACTCCAATTTCTGCAGTGGAATTTTCCTTGGAAAGTGGGACTCAAAGGAGGAAATTAGCTGCGATTAACGATCGGGAGTGACTATCAGATTTAGTAAAGAAAAAAAAAGATATTGCAGTTAGAAGTAACTTTAAAAGTAAAGGACAGATTGGATTGGTTAACCCAAATTTCTGGATTGTATTTTTACTACTACTCAACTTGAAGAACTTTGGGAAACAATTGGAAAACAATCTTATTCAGAGACATATTGATTGTAATTAAAGTGTTTTAATTCAGCGAGTTTTGCTCTCTTTCAATAATCCAGCATGCTTTCGAACATCGTGTTACAGACTATCGTTTACAGCGTAATAGCAGCAGCCATTGGAGCAATAAATTCCTCCCACCCAGTAAATAACAGCTGCTAGTAAAACAATTAACCCTTTCCTTGCAGACGCTCAATACTACCTCATTACTTTAATCAAACACTGATGAATTCATTACCTCAAAACCTACAACAACTTTTCTACCTCATTACCTATATCAATGATTAGATAATCAATTTCTACAAAATAATTTATTAATGGTTTAATTGATTTATTGTTTTAATTGATTAGTGTGATTAGAGTGTTTAGTGCAAAAGGTGTGATTACTGATTAGTTTAAAAGATCAAGATTCATGTAATTTAATTGATTAGTAAAATTAGTGATTTAGTGAATTTAATTGAACAGTGTGATTAATGAACAGTGTAATTAATTGATTAGCAATTAGTGTAATTAATTGATTAGGCTGATTGTTGTTTAGCAAAATTATTTGACTAGAGAGATTATTGCAATTGATTGATTGGTGTGATATTGGCTATATTGATTACCCAAAATTGTTTCATTAAGTAATTTAATCAATGTATCATCTTAACAAACCTACCATGCCAAGAAAAAAATCCAATGCCAAACCACAACCTAAAGAGAAATTAATCCCCACCAATGAACCACAAGACTCCTGCACATGTCTTAAATGCTATAAAACTCTAAAGGATAATGAAACTTCCATCAAATGTTCTCTATGTAACAAATACACTCATCATGACTGCTTGAGATTACCCGAGCAAATGATTCAATACCTAGAATCATCCAATGAGTTTCCATATCTCTGCAAATCATAAAGACCCAAACTGGATCTGTTTGAAAGAGTTGATACCATAGAAACACGATTAACATCCCTTGACACCATAGTAGCATCCCTGGAAGCTTTAAAAGAAAGATTATCCAACCTTGAAAAAAAAGACACAATGCAAAAACCTGAAGATCCAATAACTAAAAACTACATCTCTACCCAACAACCACAACCCAATCCACAACCCAATCCACAAAAAAACATAAATCAGACAAATAATGATATCCCAATCCTCATCAGAGAAGCTGTTGAGCGTGAACGGAAATGTCCAAATGCCACCTTATTTGGTCTAGAGGACATCAATGACAATGATGACATCACAACTGGCCAAAACATCATCAGTGATTATCAAGCATCAACCATCTCCCCTGATGAAATACTTGACATTTCCCACATTGGCCGAGAACTCAAAAACAGAGACGGCTGTGTGGCCCCACGCTTCTGCAGGGTCATTTGCAAAAAAGAATCAAGAAAACGTAAATTCATTTATACTATAAATTCACTTGCTAAAAGCAACACCAACCATAAGAACCTCCATTCTCACCCTGACCTAACCATACAGCAACGTGCCTGCTCCCGTGTACTCCGCACAGAACTCAAAAAACATCTAGACAATGGAGAGAAGGACCTGTACATTGACTACTGTGCTGACCGTATCAAAAGTAAGTCACACAACCCGCAACTCAGCTTTAACCTTTAACCTTCAACCACAACCCTATTTCAACCAATCCACCATCACCCAAGACTAGGCACTCACACCCCTAACTACCTCAATTCCAACTACAGCTGGCCTTAAATGCAAGCTGCTCAATGCAAGAAGCCTTGTGAATAAAATACCTGAATTTCTCCTCTTATTAAATATGGCTAAATTCGACGTCATATTTGTCTGTGAAACATGGCTCAATGCATCTCTCCCTGACTCCATTACCACAGTAAGAAACTATCATGTTTATCGATCAGATCGTGAAATTCATAGAGGAGGTGGTGTTGCTATCTTCTATAAAAAGTCCTTACATCTAAAAAACATCCAAGTTACCCAGGAGTTTGCTCTTCCTGAGACCATCATCTGTGAACTATCCTTAAATATCACATTTTGATTCTTACTATGTTACAGAGCCCCTGATTATGACATCAAACATGTAAACAAGCTAAATTCACTACTAACATGGGCAACATCCTGCCCACATGCTTTTATCTTTCTTGGTGACTTCAATCTACCTCATATTGACTGGACCCTAAACGAATGTACAACTGAACCCATACATGCAATCTTCTGCAATGCTGTTACAAATCTGGGACTGGAACAACTAGTAACCAACAATACTAGACTAAACAACTGCCTCAATCTCATCTTCTGCAATAGTTTGAATTTAATTTACGGAATACAAACTAAAGAACCCTTTTCCAACAGTGACCACAATATGATTGACTTCTGTCTCAATATACGCCCACACAAAAATCATCACAATGACATAATCCCCAATTATAACTTCAAAAAAGGCAACTATGATCTTATAGACAACGATCTCTCATCCCTTGATTGGCAATCTCTATTCACTGGATGCAATACTGTTGAAGACCATTACAACATATTTTTACTTGAAGTCGAAAGAGTCATCAAACTATATGTACCAATAACAACTCCAAAAACCAGAAAAAACAGATTACCTATAACGATAAGGAAGCTTCAATCCAAAAAGGGAACAAATCTGGTCACATTGCCAACTTAAAAAGCCGATACAAAAATTTATACCACCAGATAAAGACTGAATGCACCAATTATCACATTAAACAAACCTTCTACGCACCAATTCCACCTGCGCTTTTTACAATTTTGTAAACAACAAACTAAAAAACTCAAGGTCCATCCCACCCCCAAAAGAACCTAATGGTAAAGACTGCAATGACGACACCATTAAAGCCAACATCTTTAACGCATTCTTTGGCTCAGTATTTGTAAACAGCAATGGATCATGCCCAGTATTTCCTAGCTGAACCACAGAAAACTACAATGATCTAATACATATCAATTTTACAGAAGACAATGTTGAAAAAGCACTATGCAATCTAAAACCATCTCTATCTATTGGACCAGATGGAATATGTGCCGACTTCTTAAAAAAGCTATCCACTGCCATAGCAGAACCTCTAAGCATAATCTTTGAAAAATCTTTCAGGACCAGCCACGGTCAGCCCCATCTTCAAAAGGGGAGGCCCCAGTCTAGTTGAAAATTACAGACCAATCTCTTTATGCTGCGTCACCTGTAAAGTTATGGAATCAATTCTTAACCAATCCATCATCTTCCACTTAGAAACAAACAACCTACTCTCTAATAAACAATTTGGTTTCAGAAAAAAACTATCACGTAATCTGCAACTCTTACACTGCAAAAACATGGACTACACAACTCGATCAAGGCAAAGCAATAGACGCAATCTACATAGACTTCTGTAAAGCCTTTGATTCAGTGGTACACAACAAAATTCTCCTACAACTAAAATCTTATGGTATCTCTGGACACCTGCATAACTGGATAGAAGCATTCCTGTCAAACAGACAACAAATGGTCAAAATTGGGAGCGTCCTATCAAATTCTGTACCTGTCAACAGTGGTGTCCTCCAAGGCAGTGTTCTAGGACCAACTCTTTTCATACACTACATAAATGACCTCTGTGATCATATCAAGAGCAACTGCGTTCTCTTCGCTGATGATGTTAAGCTATTAAATACCACAATACTGCTACCCTTCAAAAAGACCTCGACTATGTGTCAGAATGGTCAAACAAATGGCAACTTCAAATTTCAACAAATAAATGTTCTGTCCTACATATTGCCAAAAAAAATCAGAAAATAAAATACAGGCTGAATAGTCAAGACCTTGTTGATGATCCAAACTCTGTCAAGGATCTTGGAGTACTCATCTTAAATGACCTAAGTGCTAGAGCCCACTGTAACTACATAACCAAAAAGGTGTTAAGAGTTGTTAACCTAATCTTACGTAGCTTTTTCTCTGGTAATATTACCCTAATAACTAGAGCATACAAAACATTTGCTAGACCAATATTCGAATACAGCTCATCAGTCTGGAACCCACATTATGTATCCGATATTAACACAGTTGAGAAAGTCCAGAAATATTTCACAAGAAGAGTTCTCCACTCCTCTACTCGTTGCAGAATACCTTATGCCACCAGACTCGAAATTCTAGACCTAGAAAACCTAGAACTACTCCGCCTTTGGTCTAATCTAAGTATAGTACACTGCTCAAAAAAATTAAGGGAACACTTAAACAACACAATGTAACTCCAAGTCAATCACACTTCTGTGAAATAAAACTGTCCACTTAGGTAGCAACACTGATTGACAATCCATTTCACATGCTGTTGTGCAAATGGAATAGACAACAGGTGGAAAGCAGAGGCAGTTAGCAAGACATCCCCAATAAAGGAATGGTTCTGCAGGTGGTGACCACAGACCACTTCTCAGTTCCTATGCTTTCTGGCTGATGGTTTGGTCACTTTTGAATGCTGGTGGTGCTTTCACTCTAGTGGTAGCATGAGACGGAGTCTACAACCCACACAAGTGGCTTAGGTAGTGCAGCTCATCCAGGATGGCACATCAATGAGAGCTGTGGCAAGAAGGTTTGCTGTGTCTGTCAGCATAGTGTCCAGAGCATGGAGGCGCTACCAGGAGACAGGCCAGTACATCAGGAGATGTGGAGGAGGCTGTGGGAGGGCAACAACACAGCATCAGGACTGCTACCTCCGCCTTTGTGCAAGGAGGGACAGGAGGAGCATTGCCAGAGCCCTGCAAAATGACCTCCAGCAGGCTACAAATGTGCATGTGGCTGCTCAGTTAGAAACAGACTCCATGAGGGTGGTATGAGGGCCCAACGTCCACAGGTGGGGGTTGTGCTTACAGCCCCACACCATGCAGGACGTTTGGCATTTGCTAGAGAACACCAAGATTGGCAGATTCACCACTGGCACCCTGTGCTCTTCACAGATGAAAGCAGGTTCACACTGGGCACATGTGACAGACGTGACAGGGTCTGGAGACGCTGTGGAGAATGTTCTGCTGCCTGCAACGTCCTCCAGCACGACCAGTTTGGCAGTGGATCAGTAATGGTGTGGGGTGGCATTTCTTTAGGGGTCCGCACAGCCCTCCATGTGCTCGCCAGAGGTAACCTGACTGCCATTAGGTACCGAAATGAGATCCTCAGACCCCTTGTGAGACCATATGCTAGTGCGGTTGGCCCTGGGTTCCTCCTAATGCAAGACAATGCTAGACCTCATGTGGCTAGAATGTGTCAGCAGTTCCTGCAAGATGAAGGCATTGATGCTATGGACTGGCCTGCCCGTTCCCCAGACCTGAATCCAATTGAGCACATCTGGGACATCATATCTCGCTCCATCCACCAACGCCACGTTGCACCACAGACTGTCCAGGAGTTGGGAGATGCTTTAGTCCAGGTGTGTGAGGAGATCCCTCAGGAGACCATCCGCCACCTTATCAGGAGCATGCCCAGGTGTTGTAGGGAGGTCATACAGGCACGTGGAGGCCACACACACTACTGTGCCTCATTTTGACTTGTTTTAAGGACATTACATCAAAGTTGGATCAGCCTGTAGTGTTTTTTTCCACTTTAATTTTAAGTGTAACTCCAAATCCAGACCTCCATGGGTTGCTAAATTTGACTTTCATTGATAATTTTTGTGTGATTTTGTTGTCAGCACATTCAGCTATGTAATGAACAACATATTTAATAAGAATATTTCATTCATTCAGATCTAGGATGTCTTATTTTTGTGTTCCCTTTATTTTTTTGAGCAGTGTATATAAAATCATACATTGCAATGTCCTACCTGTCAATGAATACTTCAGCTTCAACCATAACAACACAAGAGCAAACAATAGATACAAACTCAAGGTTCATCGCACCAAACTTGATTGCAGGAAATACGACTTCAGCAACAGAGTGGTCAATGTCTGGAATACTCTACCTGACTCTGTGGTTTCTTCCCCAAACACTTTAACCTTAGACTGTCTACTATTGATCTCACCCCTTTCCTAAGAGGTCTGTAGGGGGTGTGCATAAGCACACCAACGTACCTACCGTCCCTGTCCTATTGTTTCTTTTATATTGTTTTTTTTATTTTTTTATTTTTCTTATATGTATCCATGTATTCATAACTATGTTTTTACTTATACCTATTATCTTGTAAGCAATTGACAAATAAAAATAAATAAATAAATAAAAACAGTGGAACAGCTTGCCTCCAGAAGTTGTAGGGACTTCATCACTAGTAGTTTTTAAGAAGAGACTAGAAAGCCACTTGTCTCAATTAGTATAGGGTCCCCTGCTTGAGCAATGGGTTGGACTAGAAGATCTCCAAGGTCCTTTTCAACTCTATTCTGATTGAATTCTTTTCATTTATGATGGAGACTTCTCCTTCGCTGGTAAATTGCATCAGGAAAGGTTTTGTGATATTTCATTTCCCATATTTGGATTAAAATAGATTCAAGAGATATGTTGCATTGAAGAGGATGTTAAAGTGATCCAAGGATTCAAATGCCAATGATGCTATTCACTGCATCACAACAATCTTTCCTGGGGTATAGCTCTTCTAAATCCTGCAAAACCTCCTGTGCCTCCCACCCCCATTAGTATCTCCATCTCTGAATTCAATCTCAGTCGTAATCAAAAGATATAGGAGCCAAAGTGGCGCAGTGGATAGAATGCTGCCTTGCAGCCTAACCCTGCCCATAACCAGAAGTTTGTTCCCGACTGACTCAAGGTTGACTCAGCCTTCCAACTTCCCAAGGTCAGTAAAATGAGGAGCCAGAATGTCTGGCGGAAATATTCTGACATTGTAAAGAGAGTGAGATAGATAGATAGATAGATAGATAGATAGATAGATAGATAGATAGATAGATAGATAGATAGATAGATAGATAGATGGATGGATGGATGGATGGATGGATGGATGGATGGATGGATGGATGGATGGATGGATGGACGGATGGACAGATGATAAATTGATTGACAGATAGACAGTGATGGATGGATGGATGGATGGATTGAAAGGATAGATAGATAGATAGATAGATAGATAGATAGATAGATAGATAGATAGATAGATAGATAGATAGATAGATAGATAGATAGATAGGTAGGTAGATGTGCTATTGCTATTGCTGTTTTCCAGGTTTGCATATATTGCTTTCTGTGTTGTTAAGGGGTAAGTTGGGTCTGTGTGAAGACTCAGTAGTTAAGGAAACTGAGTTTGTTATCTGGAAATCCTTCAAGTTCTAAGTGCCATGTGATGGGGTAAGTTCCTATTATTTGCCCCAGCTTCTGCCAACCTAGCAATTCAAAAACATGCAAATATGAGTAGATAAAGTACCACTTCAGTGGGAAGGTAATAGTGTTCTGTGCACCTCAGTTTTAAGTCATGCTGGCCACATAACCACAGAAGTGTCTTCAGACAATATTGGCTCTCTCTGCTAAGAAATGGAAATAAGCACATCCCTAGAGTTGGACAAGACTGGACCAGGGAAATCTTTTAGATCTACCTTTAAGAGACGAGCTAACATATTCATGATATTCATTCTTGAATTTCTATGATACATTTGTAATAATATTGAAAATAATAAGTGATAAGAAGATAGTGACATTATAATGCCAATCATGAGGGTCTCTTTTACTTTTGAGCGACAGGATTTCCTTTTGCCTCTTCTGTGAAAGGTCCACAAATGATTTCCCAAAATTCCTATCCTCTTTTCTAAGTTGCTCCAAAATTCTTGTAGGAACTTTATTCTACAGTTTATTTATTCTTTAAATGAATTTTAAGCTTAAAAGTTTAATTTTATTCTATATTTATTCTAAACTTTTAATTATGAGATTTCTTCTTGGCATCAGGGTTGTTGGAACTGGTTAGCAGCTAAACTGAATGCCTTAAATTAAATTGTAGATTTTGGCTGTTCCAGTTCGATATAGTGATCAAGGTTCTGGTCTCTCCTTAGGTATGAAAGCCAGTGATCCAGAGTGATCCAGTCACTCTCTCTCAGCCCAGGAAAAATAGAAGGCAGAAGGACAATTAATTATGTATTTTTCTCTGGTTTGACTGGTCTGTCAGGGCAACCTTGTCTACCCAAATATGGGAAGGAACATACTGCTTCCATTTTCACCCTTCAGCCCCAATCCAGGGGCCTTCGCAGGCAGTCACTTTCATGACAAACTATTTTTGTGTTAAATTTATGTTTTACTGACAAAGAAATAAAGCGAGACTAGTACAGATCTATTTCAAGCTATTTAACTCATCTAAATAGCTTGAAATAAATCTATAAATTTATGTAAAACATAAATTTAACACAACTATTATGTATGTTCACTGCCTTGTGTTACTTATAAAATAATATACTCAGGATAAAAATCTAATAAATTAAAATAAAACAAAAAAGCATGTTTGGATTCTTGAGACAAATATTAGAAATGTATGTGAATGGTGCTATTTTGAAAAATGTTTGATATTGATTCCTTTTCTGATTCCAGATGGATCTGGCCAATGAGACCACAGTCCAGGAATTCATTTTACTGGGTTTGGAGAGTGGACAAGAAAAGCGATTCTATCTCCTTGTTCTTTTTAGTTTTACATACGTAATAACTTTGATTGAAAACACCACTATTATCATTCTGGTACATGTAAATGACCACTTAGCTCAGCTGCCCATGTACATCCTCTTGGGAAATTTCTCCTGGTTGGAAATGTGCTACGTAACCACCACCATGCCTCGGATGATCTTTGATTTGGCTTCCCCTCAAGGGACCATCTCCTTCCAAGCCTGTTTCCTACAGTTCTATGTTTTCTTCTCATTTGGCAGCACTGAATGCTTCTTCCTCTCAGCCATGGCTTTGGATCGCTATTTAGCCATTTGCCACCCACTCTGCTACCCAACAGTTATGTCTCCAAGAAACTGTTCCAAGCTTGTAGCTGGTTGCTGGGTTGCTGGGTTCTTGGGATATGCTGTCCCAGTGACTTTGATCTCCAGACTGTCCTTCTGTGGCTCCAACATCATTGACAATTTTGTGTGTGACCAAGGCCTCCTCTCCCTGGCTTGCTCACCTTTTAAAAATGCTTCTTATATCAGTCAGATTTTTATGAATATTTTGATTATATTGGGTAACTTTGTCTTTGTCACTATCTCCTATGGCTTTGTAATTGCCACACTGATCAAATCCTCTAACCAACACAGCAGAAAGAAAGCCTTCTCCACCATATCTTTCCATCTCATTGTAGTGATTCTTTTCTATGGTTCTGTGGCAGGAATGTATGTAGCTCCAAGTGGAGACGGTCAGTCACGTACTGCTAAAATAGTCACTATCTTCTATACTGCCATTACACCCTTTCTCAACCCCATGATCTACTGTCTGAGGAACGATCAGGTGAAGGAGGCTCTGGGCAGGTTGCTGAGAAGGATGGAGCAAAGGCTGAGAGAAAAAATGATGCATGTCAAAGGGTTGAGAATGAGAAAATGAATCATCAAGTTGTGTAATATTTATGTTGGAGTTTTAAAGAAAAACTTGTGTTTTTGAATAGCTGAAAACAGGGGTGTCAAACTCGGTTTCATGGAGGGCCACATCTGGGTTGTGTTTGACCTCAGAGGGCCGAGGGGAGCATGGGGTGTGGGGCCATGGTGGGAGTGACATGGAACTCATTTCAGGGGCACCTGTGGTGGCCAAGTGCTAAGGCAGGATTTCCCTCAGACCCTCCCTCACTCTCATTATAATCTTTTCCTTCCTTCCTTCCTTCCTTCCTTCCTTCCTTCCTTCCTTCCTTCCTTCCTTCCATCCTTCCTTCCTTCCTTTTCTCTTTTTTCCTTCCCTCTTTATTCTTCTTTCTTCTTCCTTCCCTATCTTTCCTTCTTTTTCTCTGTCTTTCCTCTTTCCCTTTCTCCTTTCCTGTCCCGTCTAGTACGCTCAAATGCAAAAGGGGAAATATTTCTCCTTTTGTTTTGTTTTTAGTTTGTTTTGATAACCCACTGCCAGCAAAAAATAAAGCCGGGGGGTGCACACACCCCTGGGGCCCATTTTCGCTAGCAGAGATACTGTGACCCAGTCCTTTGCTATTTGCAGGCCGGCCCCATAGGCCAGATCTAAGCATCCTGCAGTCTGCATTAGGCCCACAGGCCTTTAGTTTTACACCCCTGTTTTAAAAGCTGAATAATTAAATAGAATTTATTCAATTCGGTTGGATTGGATTGGATTAGATGGGATGGGATTAGATGACAAAATATAAAGACAAATGTTCTCTCACATTCACCGATACTTTTGGCAAATGCATAACAATTAGAATAAAGAAAACCACTTCTGCTTCTTAAAATATTAAGTATATAACTTCATTGTTAATTGTTCCTCCCATTTCAGCATTAATCTGACTGGTGTATTCATTGAAATGTCCAAGTGAAATTAAAAAAAAATGCAAAATCTAACATTAGAAATGAAATGAAAGAGATTGACTGCTCTTTTGATGGCAGGATAAATCATATGGCTGTTCTGGTAGGCACCAATTGCACATGTATACATACATGGATGTTTGTCTCTAAACCAGGATAGTTTCACATCATGTTGTCACTGACATGTGTCCACATCTGCTTGCCGATGAATTTTTTAAAATCCCATGAAATTACCTTTAATGTAAATGATCTCCTGAGTGTTGTGGAACTAAATGAATGAGACTTTGAGCCGTCCTCTTTAATTCCATTATGTTTGGTTGAATCTGGAGAAGAGAAGAAAGGAGGTCTCTTGATTATCTATACATATAAATGTGTGTGTGTGTGTCTGTCTGTCTGTCTGTCTATTCCAGCATAACTCTGGAACGCTTCGAGCAATTTCAACCAAACTTGATACACAGATGACTTACCCTCTGGAAACAAATACTGCGAGTGTAAGACACCCCTAACACCGCTTGGGTGGGTGTGCCTTAAAATGGCTTCTACTGTACAGCACAGTGGACTTGCTATTGGAACAGCTTCACAGTACACCACAAGGGGGCTCCCTCTCAGCACTCCAAGGAAATGTCAGGCGATTGGCCAAGTGCAATCAAAAAATGAAACACCAGTGTAGACAAGAAACTCCAGAGGAGAGGAATAGAAGACAGTACAACAGCGTGAGTCCCGACTACAGGATTTTCCTGTCTAATACAAGATTGGGATAAATAAATACACAGGCAACGCCAGGTTATCAGCTAGCACCTAAATAAGTAGGAGGCCAAAGCTGAAAAAAGAATAAAGGTTCTTATGTGATAATGAAAAAGCAGAGGCAGAACAAAAACTCAAAAAATCCTAAAGAGGGGTTTCAATCATGCAAAGTATCCATAAAAGAGGTTGAACAATATTATTAGTATTGAAAAAGGAGAATTGGAATTATTGAGTGCTGAGATTTACCTGATGGGACAGATTTCCTGAACAACTTCAGAGATAATGATCTTCAGTTAAATGCCCTCTTAGCTTTGATGTCAAATGGCAAGTGAAGTAAAGAAACATCCTTATTTACATACCTTCCTATTTGAACTGACCACGAGAGATGCTCATTCAACATAGTTACACTTTATCTTGCAATAGGTGTTATAGTATGACAAAACCATAGGGGTAAGGAAACGGTGGGCTGTTGGCTCAGAATTCTGGGAGTTGAAATCCACAAATCATAAAGTTTCCATAGTTGCCCACAAATGAAGGAGAATATTTGCAGCTCAGGATTGAAAGGCGTCCTTGGTGCTCTTTGAGCTTTAATTGTTTTCTTGCAGATGTTTCATTACCCAAACTCAGTGACTAGGTAACTAATCTAGCAGTGATGTGCTTACCTAGTTTGGGTAATGAAACATCTGCAAGAAAACAATTAAAGCTCACGGAGGAGCAAGGACCCCTCATAGTAGCCCAGGTCTGGAGGGAGGAGACAACTATTTATTGAGGGGTCCCTGGTACTCTCTGAGCTTGGTTGTTTTTTCATAAGACATTTTATTACCTAAACCAGGTACCATCATCAGTGTTAGTCCTTGCTCAATTCATTAAGTTTCATCCAAAGATTTTCCTGGATACCAGGTCAAAAACTTTCTATGAAATCTTGTCAAAGCAATAGACAAGACTACTTTAGGATCAAACTGTAAAATATGGAGTTCAGATCACACAAGGATTGGTTTGATCTAAGGCCATCCTGGTCATCTGCCAAGGTATTCCCCGCTATATCTAGGAACTTCAAGCATAAGCATAAAAGCCAGTAAAAGAAGCTAATAGGGCTTGTGATCAAGACTTAGCTTGTTGGCCAAGACTTAGTAAAGAAAGCTCTTTTTTATCTTTGTGGAAATGCTGACAATTGTGGCAAACACACACCCTTTACACCTGATTTTACACAGCAAATGAAGAGTGAAACTTGGATAGTTTCCCCACTAGCCAAATAATTCTCTATTAATTCAAATTGCATTAATCCTCTTCTGGGACCTTTCTAGATCTGATTTGCCTAATTAGTTTGCTTCCTTCTAAAACCACCATTGATTGCCAGTCATTTCTGCCAAGCCCAGGGAAATCATGTTTCTACACAGTCTCCAAAATTTATCCTGGGCATTCAGTCTGACAACTGCTCTTGACTGCTCTCAGGACACATTTTTGTATTCTTCTGGTTTTTTTTTAATTGCTTGTAACTATTTGTAATACTCTACTGGATTAGGAGTGTTCAGTTGTTGCTGCCAGATATTATAAATGACAGCCAAGGGCTTTTTGCTGGCATACCATCAAAACTTTCCACACCAATATTTAGATCCATGCTGGGTAACATGTTCTTGCTTCATGCAAAAAGGACTTGTTGTGTGTCAGTACATCCCAGTCAGGATTGTCTAGCATCATAGCATTTGTTCTTTCAGATGCCTTGCAACTATTTTGCACCATGCTTGTAGAAATTCAAAATCTTAGCTCATAATGATCTGACACATATTGATCATTTTATGGAAGGCAAGCCTCAGCCTGATTCCTCATTCAGCAGTTGAGAACAACAACAAGGGCTCTACCACACATCCTTGTCCTTTGGATGAAGGAGCAGAACTAAGGTACGTGATCATAATCTGCCTGGAGAGGAAGCAGCTCTAATATTTACTATAGGTTTTTAAAGTCTTTGAGAGATAGCTATGTGCAGTGTTCAGTTTAGAAATAATCAAAATCACCTTCCCTTGATCTATTCCATTGACACAAACTTTTTTCCATTCATAATGGAACCATCTCCCTGGCTAGTAAATTTCATTTCCCATTTTTTGATTAAAATACATCTAAGGAAATTGTTGCTTGAAGAAGAATGCTGAAATTCTACATCTATACTCTAGAACTGGGTCATTTCTCTTGCCCTGTCAATAAAGTCTTCATCTAAGAGCTGCTCAACTAGAGGTTGGGTGGCTGGTAATTTAACTGTGCAATTTCCCAGTTCAGGACATGGACATTTAATACAATAATTAGACAGTGAAATGTTTATCAGCAATGCACTCAAAGCTTGAATTTGATCAGCAATGTCATTGCACCCCTTTTATATGTGGCCTGTTTAGTGAAAGCTGCCAGCAGTTTGAAGAAAGAAATGTTATGAGCTCCCCTCTTAATTTAATTCTCTCCCTGGTTCCCAGTTCCTGGAGCAAAATTGAGTTGTAGCTGTTTAGATCCTTTTTCTTCCAGTTCTCCTATAAGAAAATAAAATTAGATCTGGATCTAAATCTGATAAATGAATTCCTGGATATACCCTCACAACCAGAGAAACATCATGATAACTGCATAAGGAGATGGAAAAAGTGTTGTTCTCCCCTCCCCCTGGCCACTGTCACGAGCTCTAACAGTTTAATAGCTGATTCTGCTCTGATGCATTAATGTTCCTAAAGAGCCTCACTGACTACTGGCAGATTTACTCAGTGTCTCAAGGACACAGCTTGGATTTTTTTTTTTTTTAACTCTGGGCAGTTGTTTATCTTTTTTGTAAATTTTATTAATGAAACAAAAGAAAAAACATTTAAAAACAATGAATGTGGTACATACATCCCGACACACCTATTTGTCTTACATCACCAAATAACACATATAACAAATAATACAAATTTACATACATATATATATTTGTGTGTGTGTGTGTGTGTTTTCTTAAGTTTTCGTGGGTACTTACATGTATGGTATTCAGCTTTGTTCGGGTATTGTCCCATATCATTATAGTTGTGCTCTTAAAGTTGTAGCAAAGTTTCTCCACACCACAAGCCAGGCAAACACCTGGGCACAAACAGATCCCCCCTGATACCTCCAGCTCAAACACACCCCAACCAGGCACCCAGATGAAACCTAGCTTCCTAATAAATGATAGCCGTCCATTTACTCGGAGCCAAGCTGCACTAAAAGCCTCCAATACAGGAACACAAAGTTGCCAGCCAATCAAGACACAAAAAAAGCCACAAAACAGACAGAAGATATTAGAAACACCAATCAAGCAGAACACAGAAAACTCCAAGACCAATAAACACAGACCAAGACTCCCAACCAATCAGGGTGAAGAAAAAACCATTCTGACACAGCAGTAGGCTAGCCCCAAATTTAAAACTGAATTAACTGTAAAAGTCTGACTCACAGACGAACACAATACAGAAGCCTGATGATGGCAGATGAGATTCTGCCGAAACGTTGCTACAATTTTAAAAGCACAACTATAATGACGTGGGAAAATACCTGAACAAAGCTGAATACCATATATATATATGGTATATACATATACATATACATATACATATACATATACATATACATATACATACACACACACACACACACACACACACACACACACACACACACACACACACACACACACACACACATATATATATATATATATATATATATATATATATATATATATATATATATATATATATATATATATATATATATGGTGTTCGGCTTGGTTGGGTATTTTCCCACGTCATTGTAGTTGTTCTTTTAAAGTTGTAGCAACGTTTCAGCAGAATCTCATCTGCCATCATCAGGCTCTGTATTGTGTCCGTCTGTCAGTCAGACTTTTACAGTGGTTTCAGATTTGAATTTGGGGCAGCCTATTGCTGTGCCAGAATGGTTTTTCTTCATCCTGATTGGTTGGGAGTCTTGGTCTGTGTTTATTGGTCTCGGAGTTTGCTGTGTTCTGCTTGATTGGTGTCTCTAATATCTTCTGTCTGTTTTTGGCTCTTTTGTATCTTGATTGGCTGGCAGCATTGTGTTGCTTTAATGGAGGCCTTTAGTGCAGCTTGGCTTCGGGTAAATGGACGGCTATCATTAGTTAGGAAGCTGGGTTTCATCTGGGTGCCTGGTTGGGATGTGTTTGAGCTGGAGGTATAGGGGATCTGTTTGTGCCCAGGTGTTTGCCTGGCTTGTGGTGTGGAGATTTTTTGTTTGTGAGTGCAGGCTTCCAAATGATTGACAGCCTGGTGGAATCATCTCTTCTATTCATGCTTTCTGGTCTTTTTCAATCTCTATGGCTTCTCTGATGATTCTGTGATTAGGGTTTTCTATAGTGGCCAGGGTTTTGGTGCCATTGAAGTTGATGCTATGACCTGTGGCTTCCATGTGTTGGACTAGTGAGGAAGTGTGTTCCAGCTTTTTGACTGCATTTTTGTGTTCATCCAGGCGGGTGCTTATTCTTCTATTGGTCTGTCCAATGTATGTGGTCGGGCATGATGCACAGGGGACTTCGTATATGCCTTGGTTTTCCAGGTCAATTTTATCTTTGGGGTTGCTAAGGATGGCTGCTATTTTCTGTCTGTTTTGAAGGCAGTCCTGATGTGATGTCTGTGTAGTACCTTACTAATTTTGTCTGTAGTACCTCTTATGTAGGGCAGGACAGCTGTTCCATAGGTCTGTTCATCTTCTGGGTCTCTATTATGTTTCAGTGTGTTTTTGTGGATCAAGCTGGTGATTTTGCTTTTGTGGAAGCCGTTGGCTGTCAGTACTTTAGTCAGGGTGCATAGTTCAGTCTTAATGTGTGTCTTGTCTGCCAGGCGTTTGGTTCTGGTAATTAGTGTTTTAGCCACGGAGTTTATCTGTGCTGGGTGGTGGTGGGATTGGGCGTTGAGGTAGCGGTTGGTGTGGGTTTTCTTCTGGTATATGGTGTGTCCTAGTGTGCCATCTGTTTTTTTGTAGATTAGTACATCTAGGAATGGTAGTTGTTTGTTTGTTTCTGTTTCCATGGTGAACTTGATTTTGGGGTGTCGCTGTTTAGGTGTGTTAGGAAATTGTTTAGGTTTTCTTGTCCATGGGGCCAAATCACGAATGTGTCATCGATGTATCTTAACCATAGTTTGGGTTTGAGGATGGCATTGGCCAGGGCTCTGGATTCGAATTCTTCCATGAACAGGTTTGCAATGACAGGTGACAGTGGTGATCCCATGGGAGCTCCTTCTATTTGTTTGTATCTTTGTCCTTTGTATATGAAATATGTGTTGGTTAAGCAGTGTTCTGTTAGTTCCATGAGGTGTTTAGCTGGTTGGTATTTATTTTTGATGATTTCAAGGGTCTCTTTTATCGGGACTTGAGTGAATAGTGAAACCACGTCAAAACTTACAAGCAGATCTTCTTGCTCACGTGTAGATCTTTGATCATTTCCAAGAAGTGGTATGAGTTTTGTACATGAGAAGCTGCTGTTTCAGCATGGGGCTGTAGCTGCTTTGCTAGGTATTTAGCTAGGTTTTGTAGTGGTGCTCCTCTGGAGCTGACTATGGGTCTGAGAGGTATGCCTTCTTTGTGTATTTTTGGGAGGCCGTATAGTTTGGGGCATCTGGAAGATTTCTCTCTGGGTATGATCGCGTGTTGGATCTCTTTGCTTATGTGGCTGGTTATAATTTTCTTCTTGGTTAATTTTTCCAGATATGTGGTTGGGTCTGTGTTTATGGGTTTGTATGTGGAGTCTTGGAGTAGGTCTGTCAATTTTGTTTCGTAGTCTTTTCTGTCCATTACTACAGTGGCATTCCCTTTGTCTGCTGGGAGGATGATTATGCTGCTATCTCTTTTCAGGGTTTGTAGTGCTTTGATTTCATTTTTCTGTAAGTTGCTTTTTGGTGGTTTGCTTGTGCATAAGATGTTGGTAACTTGGTGTCTTATTTTATCAGCTTCATCTGTATTTAATTTAGTTAGGCTGGATTCTACTGCACATATGATGGATTCTGTGGGGATTTTTTGGGGTGCTATAGCATAATTGAATCCTTTGGTTAGGACATCTGTTTCTGTTTTGGTGAGTTCTCTGTTGGAAACGTTGTGCACTAATTGTTTCAGGTGTTGTTGTGAGTTGTTGGGGGTTTCTTGTCATGTTCTAATTTCTTTAGTTTTTCAATAATTTTCTTGTTTGTAAATGCCTTCAGAATCAGCTCTCCAAGTTGTAAGTTGTTTTATCTTGTCCCAAAGTAGAGGTGGATTTTGCTGCTCAGTTCCAGGTGTAGTGCTAGCAAATCTTTGTTTAACTGATCTAATCGGAATCTCTTATTGTGGAGCTCGTTCCTTAGTAAAGCCATTTCAGTTCTTTTCAGGATACGTTTAGTGGCTGCTGTGCTTTGATGAAATGTTAATTTGAAGCAGGTTGGTGTAGTATTGTTGTCTCTGCAGCTGCGTAGGAATTGGAGGTCACATAGTATTCCTGCTCTTTTAATTTCCAGTTTTCGTAGGTTTTGATCTGGCTGTTTATTTCCTCCCGTAGAGGTTTGATATTTGTTTTCTTAAGTTTTGCGGGTACTTACATGTATGGTGTTCGGCTTGGTTCGGGTATTTTCCCACGTCATTGTAGTTGTTCTTTTAAGGTTGTAGCAACGTTTCAGCAGAATCTCATCTGCCATCATCAGGCTTCTGTATTGTGTCCGTCTGTGAGTCAGACTTTTACAGTGGTTTCAGATTTGAATTTGGGGCAGCCTATTGCTGTGCCAGAATGGTTTTTCTTCATCCTGATTGGTTGGGAGTCTTGGTCTGTGTTTATTGGTCTCGGAGTTTGCTGTGTTCTGCTTGATTGGTGTCTCTAATATCTTCTGTCTGTTTTTGGCTCTTTTTGTATCTTGATTGGCTGGCAGCATTGTGTTGCTTTAATGGAGGCCTTTAGTGCAGCTTGGCTTCGGGTAAATGGACGGCTATCATTAGTTAGGAAGCTGGGTTTCATCTGGGTGCCTGGTTGGGATGTGTTTGAGCTGGAGGTATCAGGGGGATCTGTTTGTGCCCAGGTGTTTGCCTGGCTTGTGGTGTGGAGATTTTTTTTGTTTGTGAGTGCAGGCTTCCAAATGATTGACAGCCTGGTGGAATCATCTCTTCTATTCATGCTTTCTGGTCTTTTTCAATCTCTATGGCTTCTCTGATGATTCTGTGATTAGGGTTTTCTATAGTGGCCAGGGTTTTGGTGCCATTGAAGTTGATGCTATGACCTGTGGCTTCCATGTGTTGGACTAGTGAGGAAGTGTGTTCCAGCTTTTTGACTGCATTTTGTGTTCATCCAGGCGGGTGCTTATTCTTCTATTGGTCTGTCCAATGTATGTGGCGGGCATGATGCACAGGGGACTTTGTATATGCCTTGGTTTTCCAGGTCAATTTTATCTTTGGGGTTGCTAAGGATGGCTGCTATTTTTCTGTCTGTTTTGAAGGCAGTCCTGATGTGATGTCTGTGTAGTACCTTACTAATTTTGTCTGTAGTACCTCTTATGTAGGGCAGGACAGCTGTTCCATAGGTCTGTTCATCTTCTGGGTCTCTATTATGTTTCAGTGTGTTTTTGTGGATCAAGCTGGTGATTTTGCTTTTGTGGAAGCCGTTGGCTGTCAGTACTTTAGTCAGGGTGCATAGTTCAGTCTTAATGTGTGTCTTGTCTGCCAGGCGTTTGGTTCTGGTAATTAGTGTTTTAGCCACGGAGTTTATCTGTGCTGGGTGGTGGTGGGATTGGGCGTTGAGGTAGCGGTTGGTGTGGGTTTTCTTCTGGTATATGGTGTGTCCTAGTGTGCCATCTGTTTTTTTGTAGATTAGTACATCTAGGAATGGTAGTTGTTTGTTTGTTTCTGTTTCCATGGTGAACTTGATTTTGGGGTGTGCGCTGTTTGGGTGTGTTAGGAAATTGTTTAGGTTTTCTTGTCCATGGGGCCAAATCACGAATGTGTCATCGATGTATCTTAACCATAGTTTGGGTTTGAGGATGGCATTGGCCAGGGCTCTGGATTCGAATTCTTCCATGAACAGGTTTGCAATGACAGGTGACAGTGGTGATCCCATGGGAGCTCCTTCTATTTGTTTGTATCTTTGTCCTTTGTATATGAAATATGTGTTGGTTAAGCAGTGTTCTGTTAGTTCCATGAGGTGTTTAGCTGGTTGGTATTTATTTTTGATGATTTCAAGGGTCTCTTTTATCGGGACTTGAGTGAATAGTGAAACCACGTCAAAACTTACAAGCAGATCTTCTTGCTCCACGTGTAGATCTTTGATCATTTCCAAGAAGTGGTATGAGTTTTTTTACATGAGAAGCTGCTGTTTCAGCATGGGGCTGTAGCTCTTTTGCTAGGTGTTTAGCTAGGTTTTGTAGTGGTGCTCCTCTGGAGCTGACTATGGGTCTGATATATATATATAAACTGGATATATATAAACTTTAGTCATCTTTGATACACTTATTCCTTTCTTTTTTTCAACAAGTGGTAAAAATTCTTCCAAATGTTGTGGTAATCAGATTCAGTCTTATTTTTTTTTAATTCTTGAGTTACTCTATCCATTTCAGCGCACATCCAAATTTTCCTAATTATTTCCATCTCATCTGGCATTTCATTACCTTTCCATCTTTGGACAAAGGCTAACCTTGCAGCAGTGGTGACATGGATTATTAAATATGTTATTTCTTTATTATATTCTCCCACATTGATTCCCAATAAAAAGATTTCAGGTCTAAATTCTATTTTAATTTTACATATCTCTTCTATCTAGTTTCTAATTTTCAACCAATATGTTTGGGCTTCTCTGCAATTCCACCATAAGTGATAATATGTTCCAATTTCTTTATTGCATTTCCAACATTTAGGGGATAGTTTCGGATACATTCTTGCCAATTTTGATGGTGGGATATGCCATTGGTAAAACATTTTATATAAATTTTCTTTATACGATGCCGCCAAGTTGTTTTTTTTATTTCTATCCCATAAGGTTTGCCAACCATCCAGATTTATGCCATATCCAAAATCTTTCATCCAGGGCAGTTGTTTATCTTTCATTGGCCCTCTCTTGTTCTTGCCTCACTCCTCTTTCCAGGACAACCTCTCTGGTCAAGCCTGAGCTTACACTGCATAAGATATAAGCCATGTTAAACGTAGCTGCTCTCTTCCTGTTGGTATTGGTAGTGCATTGAATGGGAACTTCTTTCTCAAAATCCTGGAAGTCTTGGCTTCAAATATATTTATTTATTTATTTATTTATTTATTTGATTTGCCAATTGTTTACAAGATAATAAGTATAAATGTATACATAGTTGTGAATACATGAAATGGGTACATATAAGAAAAATAAAAGAATAAGAGAAACAATAGGACAGGGACGGTAGGCATGTTGGTGCGCTTATGCACGCCCCCTACAGGCCTCTTAGGAAAGGGGTGAGGTCAATAGTAGACAGTCTAAGGTTAAAGTTTTTGGGGTTTGGGGAAGAAACTACAGAGTCAGGTAGAGTATTCCAGACATTGACCACTCTATTGCTGAAGTCGTATTTCCTGCAATCAAGTTTGGTGCGGTTTACTTTGAGTTTGTATCTATTGTGTGCTCTTGTGTTGTTATGGTTGAAGCTGAAGTATTCATTGACAGGTAGGACATTGCAATGTATGATTTTATATACCATGCTTAAGTCAGACCGAAGACGGCGTAATTCAAGGTTTTCTAGTTCTAGAATTTCAAGTCTGGTGGCATAAGGTATTCTACAACGAGTAGAGGAGTGGAGAACTCTTCTTGTGAAATATTTCTGGACTTTCTCAATTGTGCTAATATCAGATACGTAATGTGGGTTCCAGACTGATGAACTGTATTTGAGTATTGGTCTAGCAAATGTTTTGTATGCTCTGGTTAGTAGTGTGATATTACCAGAGAAAAGCTACGTGGGATTAGGTTAACAACTCTTAATGCCTTTTTGGCTATGTAGTTGCAGTGGGCTCTAGCACTTAGATCATTAGAGGTGAGTATTCCAAGGTCCTTTACAGAGCTTGGGTCATCAACAAGATCTTGACTATTCAGCTTGTATTTTATTTTCTGATTTTTTTTGCCAATATGTAAGACAGAGCATTTATTTGTTGAGATTTGAAGTTGCCATTTGTTTGACCATTCTGATACATAGTCAAGATCTTTTTGTAGGATTGCAGTATTGTCTGTGGTATTGAACAGCTTTACATCATCAGCAAAGAGAACGCAATTGCTCTTAATATGATCACAGAGGTCGTTTATGTAGAGTATGAAGAGAGTTGGTCCTAGAACACTGCCTTGGGGAACACCACTATTGACAGGTACTGGATTTGATAGGACGCTCCCGATTTTGACCATTTGTTGTCTGTTTGACAGGAATGCTTCTATCCAGTTATTCAGTTGTCCAGAGATACCATAGGATTTTAGTTTTAGGAGTAGTTTGTCGTGTACCACTGAATCAAAGGCTTTACAGAAGTCTATGTAGATTGCGTCTATTGCTTTGCCCTGGTCGAGTTGTGTAGTCCATATGTTTTTGCAGTGTAAGAGTTGCAGATTACAGGATAGTTTTTTTCTGAAACCAAATTGTTTATTGGAGAGTAGGTTATTTGTCTCTAAGTGAAGGATGATGGATTGGTTAATAATTGATTCCATGACTTTACAGGTGACGCAGCATAAGGAGATTGACCTGTAATTTTCAACTAGGCTTGGGTCTCCCTTTTTGAAGATGGGGATGACTGTGGCTTGTGACCATAGGTTAGGCAAGGAGCTGGTTCTGAAAGATTTTTCAAAGATTATGCTTAGAGGTTTGGCTATGGCAGTGGATAGCTTTCTTAAGAAGTAGGCACATATTCCATCCGGTCCAATAGATAGAGATGGTTTTAGGTTGCGTAGTGCTTTTTCAACATTGTCTTCTGTTAAATCGATATGTATTAGATCATTGTTGTTATCTGTGGTACGGCTAGGAAATACTGGGCATGATCCATTGCTGTTTACAAATACTGAGCAGAAGAATGTGTTAAAGATGTTGGCTTTAATGGTGTCGTCGTTGCAGTCTTTACCATCAGGTCCTATCAAGGGAGGGATGGACCTTGAGTCTTTTAGTTTGTTGTTTACAAAATTGTAAAAAGCACGGGTGGAATTGGTGCTTAGAAGGTTTTCCTCTTGTTTAATGTGATAATTGGTGCATTCGGTCTTTATCTGGTGGCATAAATTTTTGTATCGGTTTTTGAAATTGGCAACGTGACCAGATTTGTTTTTCCGCCAGAGTGATCTCTTTTTGGATTGAAGTTTCCTTATTGATATGGGTAATCTGCTTTTTGTTTTGTTTTGGGAGTTGTTGTTGGTACATATAGTTTGATGACTCTTTTGACTTCAAGTAAAAATATGTTGTAATGGTCTTCAACAGTATTGCATCCAGTGAATAGAGATAGCCAATCAAGGGATGAGAGATCGTTGTGTATAAGATCATAGTTGCCTTTTTGAAGTTACAATTGGCGATTACATCATTGTGGTGATTTTTGTGTGGACGTATGTTGAGACAAAAGTCAATCATATTGTGGTCACTACTGGAAAAGGGTTCTTTAGTTTGTATTCCGTAAATTAGATTCAAACTATTGCAGAAGATGAGATCGAGGCAGTTGTTTAGTCTAGTGTTGTTGGTTACTAGTTGTTCCAGTCCCAGATTTGTAATAGCATTGTAGATATAGGCACTGTCATTCATTGCATCAAGACAGATCATCTGCAAAGCTTTGTGTCATCCCCTATGCATCTCCATTTTTGTGTTCCACATCAGTTGTAATCAAAGGCACTATCTTTTCCAACACCTATAATCCATACCCTGTTATCCTCTAAATTTACTTCTGTTCCTTGCTATCATGTTAGAGAGGATCTATTTATCAGCAGATGTCAACAGATTCTTCTATCATGTATTGTTCATTGTAAACAGTGTTTTTCAACCTTGGCCACTTTGAGATCTGTGGACTTCAACTCCTAGAATTCCCACAGGAGGAATTTAGGAAGTCCTCACATCTTAAAGTTCTCAGAGTTGAGAAGCACAGTTTTAAATTATAATAAATGGATTATAGTGCTTGGCTACTGGTGCGATGAAGGCATCTGAGCTTAAACATTTTGTTCAAGCCAGTGTGTGGATAATATAATAGATTCTATTGAATGCTACACATTTTATCCACTGAAATGTAAAGTGAAATTCTACTCAATTTATACTTTTATAGAATTATTGAAAATGGTCCAGTGTTAGAAGGCATTGGGATAGTTCTTGAAAAATTTTAATGACCTTCTTAGAAGAGATCCAATTCATTGTTATGAATTTGGTAATTCCATGATCAGAAATTTTAGAAATTTGTCAGAAATATATTGACATATTTGATGATCTTTAACAACATATAATTATGACTCCTTATTTTTATTTCAGATGGAGGTGACCAATGGGACAACAGTCCAGGAATTCATTTTGCTAGGCTTGGACAGTGAACCACAAAAACGGTTCTTCCTCTTTATCGTTTTTACTATTGTCTACATCAGCACATTAACTGAGAACTCTGCTATTATCATGCTGGTGCGTGTAGATGAGCAATTAGCACAGCTCCCCATGTACCACTTTTTGGGAAACTTCTCCCTGTTGGAGATCTGCTACGTGACCACCACCATGCCTCGTATGCTCTTCGATCTGACTTCTCCTCAAGGGATCATCTCCTTCCAAGCCTGTTTCCTTCAGTTCTACATTTTCTACTCCCTTGGTAGCACTGAAACCTTCTTCCTCTCAGCCATGGCCTTGGATCGCTATCTGGCCATCTGCCACCCACTCTATTATCCAATAATTATGTCTCCAAAGAACTGCTCCAAGCTTGTTGCTGGTTGCTGGATGGCTGGGTTCTTGGTTTACACTATCCCAATAACTTTGATCTCCAGATTGTCCTTCTGTGGCTCCAATGTCTCAGACCACTTTTTGTGTGATCAAGGGCTCCTGACCTTAGCTTGCCCTCCCCTTGGAAACGCTCCCCTTATCCTCTTTTCCATGAATATTTTCATCATATTAGGCAACTTAATCTTTGTAACTATTTCCTATGGTGTTATCATTGTCACATTGATCAAATCCTCTAACCAAAGTAGCAGGAAGAAAGCTTTCTTCACCATATCCATTCATATCATGGTGGTGACCCTTTTCTATGGTTCTGTGGCAGGATTGTATGTAGCTCCAAGTGGGAAAACTCAGTCACATATTGCTAAAATAGTCACCATCTTCTACACTGCTGTTACACCCTTTTTCAACCCCATGATCTACTGTCTGAGGAACGACCAGGTGAAGGAGGCTCTGGGTAGGGTTCTCAGAAGGACAGAGCAATGGTTGAGAAAAAGATAATATGTAAAGGGGAGAGGAACAAGAAAACAAAAAAATAAGTTCAAAAATATTTATAGTGGATTTTTAGTTGGCTTTTAGAACAGCTCAAAACTAAAAAAAATTGATTGGATTTGATTCAATTGCATTCAATTGGCTGAATTGGTTCAAATTGGATTGGGTTGGACTGTGTGAAAAATATCAAAGAATGTATTTACATAGAAAAAAATTATCTTAGACTTGTTCCATATTAGTTAATCACATGGGTCAAAATTAAACAAAGAAGGCACAAGGTTTTTGGAAAACATTTAATGAAAGAAAATAATAACACTACTGTTTCCTGAAATATTAAATATGTACCTTTTTTTAACTTTGCTTCCAATTTTTGTGAATGTTTTGTGCCTACCTATTCTTTGAAATGATGTAGTGAAATAAACATACAATATCTTTCATCATAAATAAAAATAAAGTAGATTTTCTGTTCTTGTTCAGTGACTATTTTAGCAACAAGTGACTGGTGGGATAATCATATGATTTTTCTGATAGGCAACAATTGTACATGTATGCACAATGGATGCTTGTTTCTACACCATGACCATTTCACACCATGATTTTTCTGGCATGTCTCCAAAGTGGTTTGCCAAAGTGGCATAATCAGACATAGAATAACCTAAACACTATCAGTGGAAGATCAATAAAGTGTAGGTAATAAATGATGTCTAGATACTACTATGTTACACTATACTGTGCTACACTATATGTCATGTTATAATTATCATGTTATGTTTGTTACATTATGGTTTTATGTTATATATTATGTTTGTTATACTCTGTTCCCCAATAGTGTACTATCCTATATTACTGCCATACAATATGAGTTACAGTATCATACATATAACCATGATGTTGAACTGAGTAACTGAAAAGTATGGATTATGAGAATATATTTTTCATTGAGAAAGACACATTCCAAAGGTGAACCTCCTCATTTTAAGAAGAAGAATTGTGTTTTCCTCGCAACATGTTGAATTATTTTTCTTGGTTTCTTTACGTTCTATGCACAGATGATGTTACTTAGCCTGGTAATGAAACATCTTCAGGAAAACAATCCCACTCAGAGAACCTCAAGAACTCAACAGAACAATCCTGAGCTCCATATATATTATAATACTGACATTCTGTTTTGCTTCAGGTCATAGTGCATAAGAATTAACTCTTGTATCATTGTCTCCTTAGACCAACAAAGTAACTGGCCTTTTATTATAGACTTTCCTGGCAATAGGTCATCATAGACAAATTGCATGTAAACTCTTGGGAGCTTGGAGCAACAGCAAATGTAAGCATGGGAGGACTTTATGTCAATGTATTGTGTCATGCCCCTGTTGGAGACTGACTCTGAGGAAGAGGAGGAATAGCCAACAGGGAGTGGAAGTGTGGCTCCAGAGGTGGTGGAGGAGGCTGGGGAAGGGCAGAGGCTAGCTAAGCAGTGAGAGGAGGACCCAGGCCCATCCCCTATCCATCCTAGGGCACACAGGGAGGAGAGGATCAAGGTAAAACATGGTCTACTGGGAGGAGAGGGCCATGATCCTCTTCATGGGTTACAGGTGTGAGATTTGCATAAGAGTTTGGACCTGCATGCTAACAGACACTGGAGACAAATTAGTGTTTTATTCCTAAAGAAGGTTTATCTTTGTTGGCGTTCTTCCAATGGACTACCTGGTTATCTTCCTGAAGTTGGCAATTATCTATCCTGGTCTGTTGTGGAACTTTATTCAGTGCGGTTTGTTTTTGGTTTTTGCTTCATTATCGGCTCTTTGAACATTTCCTTTGAAATGTTATTTTGAAAATAGTTTACTCCTACATTGTGAACAATTAAACAGAGAAGCCCAGTTGAAGGCATTAAAGGACTTTTATTCGCATTTTGGTTTTTGTTATATTTCTGATATACTCTGGGTCATCACAGATAGCTTGTATTCCAGTGATTTTGTCAAGCAGCAAGAAAATCAGGAAATGCAGACAGCTCAAATGAATGTAAAAGTTTATTGCAAGCGTATGCTCTCTACAAGTATCTGAACTACTAATGATCAAAATTGATAGTAGATAAGAATTCAAAGGAATTCAAGATGGGCTGGATTTATATCTCTTGTGGACATGAAGGGACTCAAGTCTAATGATCCCTCTCTTGGGCCCACGCTAGTCATCTACTAATGAGCCTATATTTCAATAAAGTCTGTCAGAATTATCTGATTCTGAGATCTGTTTAATGGATAATTTGCATCCCCAGATTGATTTAGGATTTTTCTCTGCTTGTTCGGTCTTGGCTGTTCACTATCCCATTGAATCTTCCACACCCCTTTTCACTTTGGTCCCCTACTTCCATATACATGCATATCCACAAATTGTGCAATTAACCCAAACTTGCTACTTGTTTAAATTACCCCAGAAAACAGAACAGTCAATTGATTCATCCTGGGATACATTAAGAGCAGACAATCTACTACATTTTTTAATGATGAAAGGTTTTATTTGTATGATATAAATATGTTACAAAAACATGATGTGAACCCCAGAGATTCTAACAAATAAAGCTTTGATCCTTTCCAGCAGGGAACCTTCACTCCAAATCAACTTTGGAATGACCCTCCCAGGGTTCTTCACTCATAGCTCCCAGGAATGTCGTCCCAATAAGCGAGTACAGCAGCAACTTCACAAGAACAGTTCATTTCTTGTGCTGTTATCTCCTTACAAAAACAAGATAGTAGCTACAGACCTTCCTGGCCATAGGCCATCACAGGCAAATTACATGGAGACCAGGATTCAAAAAAATTTACTACCAGTTCTGTGGGTGTGGCTTGGTGGGTGTGGCAGGGGAAGGATGCTGTAAAATCTCCAGTCAGAGGTGGTATTTGTCAGTTCTCCAAACTACTCAAAATTCTTACTACTGGTTTTCCAGAACTGGTCAGAACCTGCTGAATATCACCTCTGATGCAGACAGACTATTCGTATTTTGAAGGCCACAACAAATTTCAGCATAGGAGAATATTGCTTTTACATATTGGGAATCATAAATCTCAGTATTTTATCCTCTTTTTTAATAATAGCAATATTATTTAATTGCAAGATCTCTTTTTTGAATAACAGAATAACAGAATTGGAAGGGGCCTTGGAGGTCTTCTAGTCCAAACTCCAGCTTAAACAGGAAACCTTATACCAATTCAGACAAATGGATATGTCTAGACCTCTTTCATGGATACTTTGCATGATTGAAATCCCTCTTTAGGATTTTTTGAATATTTGTTCAGCCTCTGCTTTTTCATTATCATGTAAGAACTTCTATTCTCCTTTCAGCTTTGGCCTCCTACTTATTTAGATACTATACTCTTTTCTCCTCTTCTCCAAATTCAACCAAACATAATGGAATTAAAGAGGACAGCTCAAAGTCTCATTCATTTAGTTCCACAACATTCAGGAGATCAGTTACATTAAAGATAATTTCATGGGATTTTAAAAAATTCATTGGCAAGCAGATATAGACATGCAACAGCAACAACATGATGTGAAACTGTCCTGGTTTAGAGACAAACATCCATGTACATATACATGTGCAATTGGTGCCTACCCAGAACAGCCATATGATTCATCCTGCCATCAAAAGAGCAATCAATCTCTTTCATTTCATTTGTAAAGTTAGATATTGCATTTTTTATTTCACTTGGATATTTCAATGAATAGAACAATGCTGAAATGGGAGGAATAGTTAAAAATAAAGGTATATACTTAATATTTTAAGAAGCAGAAGTGGTTTTCTTTATTCTGTTATGTATTTGACAAAACTATTCACAATTTATTTTGGACCATGTGGTTTCAGGGGTAAAATATTTGAGACAATTTTTTTCTTCATATTTTTTTCATCCAATCCATTCCACTCCACTCCAATCCAATCTAGTTCATTCCATTCCAATCCAACAGAATTGAATCAAATCTATTTAATTATTCAGCTTTTAAGCAATTCAAAAAGGCAAAGAAAAAAAAGTCCAACATAAATATTACACAACTTGCTGGTTCATTTTCTCATTCTCAACCCTTTGACATGCATCGTTTTTTCTCTCTCAACCTTTGCTCCATCCTTCTCAGCAACCTTCTCAGAGCCTCCTTCACCCTGTCGTTCCTCAGATAATAGATCATGGGGTTGAGAAAGGGTGTAACGGCAGTGTAGAAGATAGTGACTATTTTAGCAGTACGTGACTGACCATCTCCACTTGGAGCTACATACATTCCTGTCACAGACCCATAGAAAAGAATCACCACCACAAGATGGAAAGATATGGTGGAGAAGGCTTTCTTTCTGCTGTGTTGGTTAGAGGATTTCATCAGTGTGGCAATTACAAAGCCATAGGAGATAGTGACAAAGACAAAGTTACCCAATATAATCAAAATATTCATAAAAATGTGACTGATATAAGAAGCATTTTTAAAAGGTGAGCAAGCCAGGGAGAGGAGGCCTTGTCACACACAAAATTGTCAATGATGTTGGAGCCACAGAAGGACAGTCTGGAGATCAAAGTCACTGGGACAGCGTATCCCAAGAACCCAGCAACCCAGCAACCAGCTACAAGCTTGGAACAGTTTCTTGGAGACATAACTGTTGGGTAGTGGAGTGGGTGACATATGGCCAAGTAGCAATCCAAAGCCATGGCTGAGAGGAAGAAGCATTCAGTGCTGCCAAATGAGAAGAAAACATAGAACTGTAGGAAACAGGCTTGGAAGGAGATGGTCCCTTGAGGGGAAGCCAAATCAAAGATCATCCGAGGCATGGTGGTGGTTACGTAGCACATTTCCAACCAGGAGAAATTTCCCAAGAGGGATGTACATGGGCAGCTGAGCTAAGTGGTCATTTACATGTACCAGAATGATAATAGTGGTGTTTTCAATCAAAGTTATTACGTATGTAAAACTAAAAAGGATAAGGAGATAGAATCGCTTTTCTTGTCCACTCTCCAAACCCAGTAAAATGAATTACTGGACTGTGGTCTCATTGGCCAGATCCATCTGGAATCAAAGAGAAAGAAAGCAGACTGTTCCACACTGTTAAAGAAGTACCATTCACAAATATTTCTAAAAGTTTCTATATAAAAAAATTTAAATGTGGGATAGGCAGAATTGACAATTTATTTGATTTAAGTGCCATCAGAATAAGTATAACTTTTACAGCAAGAGGGTTTTTTTTAACTGAGACTGCTCATCTCCTCTCCAAGGCTACCCTTGCATAAAAACTTTGCAAGAACGATGGGGTATTGGCTGAAAAAGTTGATGGAGTTAGCAGAGATGGCTAAATCGACTGTTATGATCAAAGACAAGAACATAAATGATTTTCTTTCTACTTGGAAATCTCTTTTGGACTTTGGACTTGAGGTGGAAAAAAATGAAATTTTGATTGTGGATTTTGCCGATTGGATAGATTTGTTGTTATAGAAATGGCTAATTTATAACATTATGGAAAAAGTAAAAAGTTGAGGTTTTATGTTATTGTCTTATTCTACTGCACCAGAGCGAGTCAGAAGTCAATGCCATTTTTCCCTTCTTTTGTACACTTTTCTCTATCCCCTTTCCCTTTCTTTTGTTCCCTATTTTTGGCTCTTTTGTTTTCATATTTTATATTATAAGCTAAAGGAAAGAAAGAAAGAAAGAAAGAAAGAAAGAAAGAAAGAAAGAAAGAAAGAAAGAAAGAAAGAAAGAAAGAAAGAAAGAAAGAAAGAAAGAAAGAAAGAAAGAAAGAAAGAAAGAAAGAAAGAAAGAAAGAGGGAGGGAGGAGGGAGGGAAGGAAGGAAGGAAGGAAGGAAGGAAGGAAGGAAGGAAGGAAGAAAGAAAGAAAGAAAGAAAGAAAGAAAGAAAGAAAGAAAGAAAGAAAGAAAGAAAGAAAGAAAGAAAGAAAGAAAGAAAGAAAGAAAGAAAGAAAGAAAGAAAGAAAGAAGGCTTATGGACAATAGATTAGATTAGATTAGAGAGAAGGATGGAGCCATTTCACAGAAAAGGGAAAAGGATATCATGTATCTGTGAAAAATAAAAAGAAATAAAGTCTTTATTGGCAGTATCTTCTTCAACTGAATTCCTTTTATTATTATTACTAGAGTATCATAGAAACACAACAACTTTCTATGGATCCCACCTTACCATGCAAACCAGCTGGGTATTTTTGGATCAGTCACTCTCTGTCTACCTAATTTACTTCACAGGGTTGGTATTGTGGGGAAAATTGGAGGAGGAAGATGTAACTGTAACTGTGAGAGGGACCTTGAAGTCTTAGTGGACAACCAGGTAAATATGAGCCCTATTTGGGGCTATTTTCTAAATCACCCAAAGGCCAGACAAGGAATAATGAATGGAAACTGAACAAGGAGATATTTAACCTGAAAATAAGGAGAAACTTTCTGACAGTGAGAACAATCAACCAATGGAACAGCTTGCCCTCGGAAGTTGTGGGAGCGCCATCACTTGAGACTTTCAAGAAGAGATTGGACTGCCATTTGTCAGAAATAGTGTAGGGTCTCCCGCTTGGTTGGGGGGTTGGACTAGATGACCTACAAGGTCCCTTCCAACTCTGATTATCCGTTATCTATTATGTGTTGGATATGTTCACCACCTTTGATTCTTTGTAAAAATAATAAAGGCAAGGAAATAAGTAAATACAGTGAATAATAAAATTGTGGTCTGCAAATGATCTAATAGGCGAAAAGGATTACAATGAAGGGCAATTCAAACCCGACTAGTGTCTAGTAGTCAAGTGACTAAAGTTATATACTGAGGGTGTAATAATCACATAGGTGGGCTAGAATTCATTTTGAAATAGAAAAGTATGCCCAGAGATGGGATCCGACCAGTATAACTACCCGTTCTGTTGTTGTGCGTCGCGTGAGTCACGTGAGTCGCGCAAGTGCAATTTACAGTTCTGTGTCTGCTGTTCTTCAGAGCTACCGGTTCTGTAGAGCTGGACAGAACCAGTAGAATCCTACCCTTGAGTATGCCATATCATGTAAGAGTATTAATAATATAAAATCTGTGAAGGAAACTCCTGCTTCTAGATGCATCTCATTCAACAAACAGTTGATCCGGTTGAAGGATCTGAAATGCTTCATAGTAGTTGGAGGTTTTCAAGGGGGAAGAATTATCAGTAGTAATTACCTATATGGAAAGTCTACATAGAAAGATGAAGGAAGTTGATTATACCAATATTAGTTATTTGAAAGAGCTATGAAGCAATTAGACTGTAGATTTTATTTTGTTAGATCAAGGAAGGATCAACTTAAACAGTGTAAAATAATTTTTCATGTGATTGTAAAATAAGATTAATGCAACTTTTGTCTATGTGTGGATGTGTATTGGACACCTCAGAGTATAATGATGGAGAATTTAGAATTTAACCCATAAATATTGCTCTATTTAAAGATGTAAATTTATCTTAAGATATAAAGACCAGGCACCATGTGATAGGGTGAGCTCCTATTCTTGCCTCCTGTCAACCTAGCAATTCGAAAGCATGCAATGAAAGTAGATAAATAGGTACCACTTTTGTGGGAAGATAACAACATTCCATGTGCCTCAGCATGTCGTGATGCTGGCTACATTACCACAGAAGAGTCTTCAGACAACTCTGGCTCCCTCAGCCAAAAATAATGAATGAGCACCAGCCCCTAAAGTTAGACACGACTGGATAGGGGAAACCATGATCTTCACCTTGACCTTTATTGTTCTATTAAAGTTTTATTTTGAATTGAGAATAATAGGATTGTAAATATGAATATGGATCTATCAGATGAAAGTTAGGATACATATAGTCCTTTGTTCTTGAAATCTACTTTAAAAAAAAGAGTTTGAGGGTATGAGAAGTTTGCTAAAAGGATTTACAACGCTGGTATTAAAGGTACAGTAGAACCTCTAGTCACTAACGCTTCCGGTCATGACCAAATCAGATGATGACCAAAAATTTTTGCATCAGGTCACGAACAAATACTCTGGTGGTGATCAGCTGTGGCAATTTGCCTTCCATGCTGATTTACCCTTCCACACCATTTTTTTAATGCTCATGCACTTCCAGTCATGACCAAATCAGGTTGTGACCAAAGTCATGGAACGGATTATGATCATGACTGGAGGTTCTGCTGTATACATAGCTGGCAATTAGATTTAATCTTTCCACTCCTGTTGTCACACTGTGATCTTTTTTCTCAACCATTGTTCCATCCGTCTCAACAACCTGCCCAGGGCCTCCTTTATCTGATTGTTCCTCAGACAGTAGATCATGGGGTTGAGGAAGGGTGTAATGGCAGTGTAGAAGATGGTGACGATTTTAGTGGCACGTGACTGATCTTTCCCACTTGGAGCTACATACAATCCTGCCACAGAACCATAGAAAAGGGTCACCACCGTGATATGAATGGATATGGTGGAGAAAGCTTTCTTCCTGCTACTTTGGTTAGAGGATTTGATCAATGTGACAATGATAATGCCATAGGAAATAGTTACAAAGATTAAGTTGCCTAATATGATGAAAATATTCATGGAAAAGAGGATAAAGGGAGCATTTCCAAGGGGAGGGCAAGCTAAGGTCAGGAGCCCTTGGTCACACAAAAAGTGGTCCGAGACATTGGAGCCACAGAAGGACAGCTTGGAGATCAAAATTATGGGGACAGCATATACCAAAATGCCAGCCATCCAGCAACCAGCAACAAGCTTGGAGCAGTTCTTTGGAGACATAATTGTTGAATAATAGAGTGGGTGGCTGATGGCCAGATAGCGATCCAAGGCCATGGCTGAGAGGAAGAAGTCTTCAGTGCTGCCAAGGGAGTAGAAAATGTAGAACTGAAGGAAACAGGCTTGGAAGGAGATGATCCCTTGAGGAGAAGTCAGATCGAAGAGCATACGAGGCATGGTGGTGGTCACATAGCAGATCTCCAACAGGGAGAAGTTTCCCAAAAAGTGGTACATGGGGAGCTGTGCTAATTGCTCATCTACACGCACCAGCATGATAACAGTGGCATTCTCAGCCAAAGTGCTTATGTAGACAATAGTAAAAAGAATAAAGAGGAAGAAGCGTTTTTGCTTCCCGTCCTCCAAGCCTAGCAAGATGAATTCCTGGACTGTAGTTCCATTGGTCAGCTCCATCTGGAATAAGGAAAAAGAATCAGGGCAAAGCATTCTTAACCATTTACAAATATATCTATTTCCACAAGGGATTTAAAAATGGAATAGAATTACCAAGTCAACAAGAAGGAAATGTTCTGGCATTGTTTATCTGACCTAAGCAGTTCCTGAAGTAAATGCTTTTCAAGAATGTTGAAGAACAAACAAGAGTTTAGAGAGGAAGATGGAAACCTTAGGAATTCATCTGTAATTCTAAACAAAAGGAAATATTTCATCAACTTGAAAAATAAAATATAAACTCCTTTTCGTTTTGAAATTTTTATTTGGGTTTTCACAAAAAAAACATAATACAAAAAGAACATCTTTTTTTGAAAATAGCATGGTCCCGGGTTACACTTCTTCATACAGACACAAACTCAATTTCATGCTCACTTTTATGTTCTTTTCCATATCTTATTACTGTTTTACATTTTCTACATAGTTTTTCTCCTCTCTTAATTTTCTCAATTTTATTTTAATTATCTCATATCAATTCAAATCGTTATACTTTTGTCTGTCCATATTTTCTTTTCTCATTAAACAAATTTTCTCCTGTAGTTACTAATTGGAGCATGACACCTTTATATCTTCTAATTATATCCATTCAGCTCTTATTTAAGCTTCAATATATACCTTGAGGTTATAACATTCAATATAATACATAACTTCCAATTGAATTCTGCTTGGTACATTCTTAAAATACATACTATATTCTTAAAAAGAGATTATAAATTTATGTAATTAAAATACTCATTCCATTCCAATTCAGTTCTATCAATAATATCCATTAAAGTCTTAACATCTTTAACATTACTTTTCAATTAAATATCATACTTTCTTGGGAACACTTATAAGCTTTCTGTAATTAATTTTTCCCCCTATTTCTCTTCCCTTATATTTTATAAAACATTAAATAATTAAAATGCTCCCATCTTTTCCTAATTCAATTCTCTCATTTTATTTCATATATTTATTAACAAACATTTCACTAGATTACAATAACTATTTTATCCATAATTTTAATCATACATTGTTTCATATTTTCTAAAATTATTTCTATTTCTAATATAACAATACTATCTTATGTACCTTTGCAGAATCCCTTTTTCAATTAAATTTTCACCCATTATCTCTAAATAGGCCCTGTTTCTCCATATCTTGTTTCTGTCCTTTATAACTTTTTTTCCTTTCCTTCTTCCCTCTCTTCTTCTCTCTCCCCCTTTTACCCCCTTGTCTCTCTACTTCTAATTCTCTCTTCTGTAATCCCCTCTTCTGTTGCTTTCTAATATTATACTTATTTTTCAAGTTATTATTCCTTTTCTTGGTTGTTTTTTCAAATCTTAAACTTTTCATTCTCTTTCCCCTCTTTCCTTTTTTTCCCCCACATAAAATTACTTGTTCATTAAAGATGGCTTCTTCTTTGTCCCAGTCTTCTTGTTCTGCAGGCATTTCTTGTTGTTTCTCATAGTTTGAGATCTCCATTTCTAAGAATTGAAATACAAAGCCAAAAGAACCCCTCCCTTCTTGTGCATCTTCTTTGTACTTTTTAAGTTCCATTTTCAATTCATCTAAAAGTAGTGCCATTTTAAAACACTTTTAAACAACCAGCCGATTGGTTTAGTCATTCAAATGCAATAACCAAAAATCCAGAGATCACCAAATAATACAAATACTCCCAAGCTGTTTCTTCATGCTTTTTTCCACTTTCTTTTCCTGGGGTTCTACTATTTTGTAGCCAAGTTTCAGTTAAAATGTAACTTTTAGGAATTTTGTTGAGGTTTTACTGTAAATTCCTTTTAATTCCAGGCAGTCTCCTCCCTTTTTTCCAGATCCTGCCCTTTTATTCTTTTTCTCTCCTTTCCTGCTTTTCAAAGGTTTTAAGTATCCAGAAATCTTTATTATCCCTTTGACATTTTATTTTCAGCTTAAATGCCTGTTGATGTCAAAATGGATTTTTTTTCCAATTTCTTATTTAGATCTCTTAGCTGTCAGTATAGGGAAGAGGAGAGAAGGAAAAAAAACCAAATCCTTTCCCTTTTCTCTCCTTTGCTGCTTCAAAAACTTCTTTGGGAACAATGTTAGGTTTTTTTTAGTTTAAATTCCAGGGTTCCTTAGTTGTTGCTTTTGCAGTTTAACCCAGTCAACCAAAACTTTCTCTTCTTATCTTCCTCCTGCACATTCTTTTCCAGTCGAGTTCTTCTTTGAGGTGGCCATTTCTGACCACCACTGCAACCTCCTTCGGGAAAGGGAGTAATGGCCAGCTGAGGAGGAGAGATGCAGCTCTCCTCAACCCTGCTGGCAGTCTCCCCCCTCTTCACCACCTCTACGGGGGGCTTAGCCCCGAAACCAGCTGGCTCAGGGCACTCCAGAGGTGAGCACGGATTGAAACCTCGCATGATCGCAGTTTCGATCTGTCCACAAAGAGGCTCAAACCGGAAGTCGCAAATATAAGTTTATAAAAATATAAACTCCTTATAGCTTTTTCTATCACTGAAGCTATTACTAAATGTCATAGAAATTCAAAAATAATTGCTATGAGTACTTCATCAACATAACAACTGTCTAGATCTAAATATTTGACTTCTGTACCAAACGTCAGGTGTTTCATCACAATAGCCAAAACAATCTTTTCAACTTAGCACAGAATGTGGATGTAACATTTAGGAGGAGACATATGTAGATACAGCTTTAGAACTGCCCCACTTAAAATTACCGCAGGTAACAGAAACAAACTTGGAGAAAAATACAATGTGGGCTGGAGATGTTTCCAAAGGAAACTCCTTTGATTAAAACTGAGGTTGGACTCAGAGATGAAGATGTAGAGGGGAAGAAACAAGGCTTTGTTGCCTCATAGAAGACCTAAACTCCTGGAAGGAGCTGTCATCATGCAATGAATGACAGCACTAGCAATTAAAGCTAAGAGAGAAGTCCAGTTTTCCATGATAACAATTAAAAATCTTTCTACTCAATGCACTATGAACAGATTCCCCCAGATCAGATCAGCAGAGAATCTAATTTCAGTACAATCCAGATGTCTGGTATTTTATTTTTTCTGTGAGATGTAACCTCAAGCTTCACATGAGAAACTGTTCTGGAAAGAGAAATGAGATAAGATAAAGAGCGGGATCAATAAAAGATTATCAGTTGCCTGGTATAAAACATCTTTCCACATGTTTCCTCAAACAACTTATTGATTTTCCCTGTGGTGAATGAGTGAGTCTCTTTAATGCACCACAGCAGTAGCCTGTTCAATCACAAGAGTTTGTGAGATAGTGAGGGAAACATTTTTGACACAATTTCCTCTCCTTGCCTTGCTATTGTGAATTTCTCCAGAGATATCCCAAGGATGCTTTTCCAAAAGGTGACTGAACTTAATTGTTGTAGGTTTTTTTTTTTTCACTTCTTATCCAAGGAAGAGACTTGGATGAGAAGCGAAACATTTTCAAAGGAAAAAAACCCAAGAAAATCCAGTTGCCCTTTGGAAGAACATATTTGGGACAACCATAACACAGTGCTAGATGATTAGGACTTAATTTTGCTCAAGGAAATGGGAAATAGGGAGAGAGCTAGACTAAGTGGGAAGTTCACAACATTTCTTTCTCCCAAATTGGAGGTACCATTCATGAAACTTGCCACATTTAAGAGTGGTACAGTGACATTGCTGTTCAAATTCTGCAGTATATTGACAGTAAAATGTCTCTCTTCCTTCCAGGAGATTAAAGATCTGTAGCCTGTAACAAGTTTAAACTAATAAACATCCATCCTGTAGCTCCTGTGGAGACTAACAGAAGAGGAGAAATGAACCAGCCTTGGAAATTATATGTAGACTTTCAGCATTGAACACTCCAGTTAAGAAGGACTAGCTTAGATACCCAATATCTAAGGGATTGGCCCAAAGAAGAGGAAGTCAACCTCTCTCCAAAGCACCTGGAGGCAGGACAAGAAGCAATGGATGGAAACTAATCAAGGAGAAAAGCTAAAACTAAGGAGAAATTTCCTGACAGTTAGAACAAGTAATATATGGAATGATTGTCTTCAGAAGTTGTGGGTGCTCCAACTCTGGAGTTTTTGAGAAGAGATTGTACAACCATTTGTCTGAAAATATTATAGAGTTTTCTGCTTGAGCAGGGTGGTGGACTAGAAGGCCTCCAAGGTCCCTTCCAACTCTGTTATTCTAGTCCAAAGATGGGAAATGAAACATCACAACACAATTCCTGATGCAATTTACCAGCCAAGGAGATGTCTTCATTCTAATTGAAAGAGGCTGTAGGAATGGAATAGATCAGGGGAAGTAACTTTGGGGACTGGATTTAAACTGAACACCATATAGAGGCATCTCTCAGAAACATGTAAACTCTCTGGTAAATGTTATTGCTGTTTTCTCTCCAGGAAGGTAACAAACACTTACCATTAGCTCTGTTTCTTCGTTCAGAGGACAAGGATGTGTGGTGGAATCCTTGATGTTCCTCTCAACTGAGGAATCAGGCTGGGGCTGCCTTGCATAAGATAGTCAACAAAACTGAGATCAAGCTTGGCATTGCAAACCAACCCAATGAATAAATATCTTGGTGCTATTAGATCCTGATTGGGCCATACTGGAGGATAATAAGTCCCTTTTGCAGTAAGCAAGACCATGTTATGCAACACGGATAAAAATATTGATGTGAACAGGATTAACTGGTTGTTGTAAGAAGGAATAACTTGGATAAATAGCAAGAGGAAGTCCCTGGGCACCAGTCCTGGGTTTAGAAGGAAAGAAACTAATTAAGAAAATCAAGAAAGGTTCCCAAAGGAGATTTAGTGCCTTCTGGATATACAGGAAAAAAATTTTGCCTGGGGAGAATCCCAATCATGTTTTTACTCTTCAATTACAGTAAAAAAAAAAACCTTCTGTGCTCCAAGAATGGGATTTGCCATGTTTATCAGCATCTCTAGGTAATTCAAGGAAGATAATTCCCATAATCTAGCAGTGGGCCATCAATCTATCTACTTCTAGAAAGCTCTATTCAAACTTTTGCTAGCTGTAAACCCAGGGGTGGGATTCCACTGGTATAAAAACTGGATCAGCACTCTGCAACTCAAACAGCTATCATACTTACCTTCTCCTCAGTGGTGAGTTTCAAACTAGTTTACTACTGGTTCAGTGGGCATAGCTTGGTGAGCATGCTGTCCGCCTGTACACACACACTTTGCACGTGTCTGCGCCAAATGCGCACTTTGCGCAGGTACAGAGGCTTTCCAACTCGCCTCCTGCACTCCTGCACTCTCCCTGTCACTTCGACAGCTGACGCGCGGCAATATGCTGTGCCACACAAAGCAGTTGTACTCCAAAAGCAGGGAATAACGGTCAGCATGGGAGCCCAGATGGGCAGGTGGGCACAACAACAGCTCCAGCAACTCCTCAGGCAGAACTGGTTTGGTCTCCACTGATCTTCAGCACTACCTGTTGTAGAGCGGCGGCAGATATGAGGCGGACACAGGCTTGACTTTTAAAGGCTTTATTCGCGTGAATAAAGGGTTGCCGTGGCTGCCGGGGCTAACTGGCAGTCAACTGGCAACAACAGCTGATGCCGTTTGACAGCTCCTTTTATAGCCGGCTGTCAAACGGCATCAGCCAATGGGAGCGGTCGGCACTCCCGCCCGGATGGCGGACTGGAGTGAGGATTGCCGTCAGTCTGTGAACACAACACTACCGGTATGCCAGAACTGGGCCGAACCGGTAGAATACCACCACTGCTTCTCCTGCAGTCCTTTCTTAGTCCAAGCCAACTGCAACAAGCTTCTATATACTGTTCTAACCACATCCTGTGCATCTAGCTGTAGTTTCTCTGCAGGATCTGCTTTCAGCATTTATCAAGTGTGTAGATCTTGTTCTGATCTAGCTAAGCTGCTGGTAGCTTCCTTTTCTGAGTTTCTATGCAGACAAAATGAAAGCAGGCTGGGAAGATCCAGAGGTATTATTTTCAAGTGGCAACTAGACTTTCTTGTTTTTCTTTGAAGACGTTCCTTCCATTCCCCACCAACTAAGTCAGAGTTGAAGAAGCTTCTTGGATGAGAAGCAAAATGTCTTCAAAGAAAATCGAAGAAAGTCCAGTTGCCTCTTGAAAAAAAGTGCCCTTGGGACCACCGTAACCTGGATGATTGAGAATCTCCATAGACAGACTGGGAAGGATTAAAAAGAACATGTTGTTTTTTAAATGAAATGCTTTGAAGGTTGGGGTCTCAGAACCTCAAACAGTTCAAGAAACAACCATTTCTAGAAATTGGCTTATGTTAATTTCCTTGTTAAATACGGATTATAAAATATTCGCTTCTATTGTTGCAAACAGATTAAAAAGAATTTTGAATGATTTTATTCATCAAGACCAAAATGGATTTCTCCTGAACAGACAAATCAGGAATAATTTAAGAATAGTACAAGATGTCCTGGAATTTTATGAAGCCCACCCCAAAAAAACAAATAGCCCTTATGTTTTTAGATGCACAGAAAACCTTCGATAACCTGAATTGGCAATTTTTAATCCAAAGAATTTATAATATGAACTTAGGCACCAAATTTGAAAATATTATAACTACTATTTATGATACACAACAGGCAAACATCACGATAAATGGGGAATATACCTGCCCAATTAAAATAGAGAAAGGAGTCAGACAGGGTTGCCCACTCTCACCCCTGCTCTTCATATTATCATTGGAAACATTACTAATATATATTAGACAAAATTCAGACATAAAAGGATCAAAGGTTAAGAAAGAAGAATATAAGCTGCAAGCGTTTGCAGATGACATAATTTTTTTATCGAACAGCCAATTGAAAGAGGACAAAAACTGATGAACGAATTAGAACAATTTGGAGTAGTTGCAGGATTAAAAATTAATAGAGAGAAAATGAAATTAAGGATTAAAAATCTAACAGGAAAACGGAAGTTAGAATTAGAAAAGGTCATGGGATTTCAAATGATAAAGAAAGTTAAATACTTGGGAATATGGCTGACAGCACATTGCAAAACACCAAAGGAAAATAATTATGACAAACTATTGCAAAAGGTAAAGAAGGATTTAGAAACATGGGGTAAACTGCAACTCTCATTATTAGGTAGGTTTGCTATGATTAAAATGTCTATTCCCCCAAAATTTCTGTATATATTTCAGACGATACCAATTAAAGTACACAAAAAGTATTTTGAACAACTTAACAAAATAACCACAAAATTCATTTGGCAAAAGGAAAAACCAAGAATAAATTTAAAGGCAATGCAAGATATGAAGAGCAGGGAGTGGGGGGGGTGGCCCTTCCAAACTGGGAGTTGTACTATAGTGCAGCCTCCTTAGTATGGTTGAAGGAATGGGTGAATTTAACAAACAAGAGAATATTAGCTTTAGAAGACCACGACTTACAGAGGGGGTGGCATGCTTTTTTATGGGATATCGGGGAAACCACTCAGAAATACTTTCACAGACATTTAATTAGAGATGCATTACTGACCAACTGGAAGAAAATAAGGAAAAAACATTATTTAAAGATACCAATCTGGATTTCAACAATGGAAGCGATGATCCACCCAAATAATTTGGATATTACTAAGATGATTAAATATAAGGACTTATTAGATGCGCAAGGAAATTTGAAACTGTGGCAAGATCTTCAAAGATCAGGGAGTACAAATTGATAGATGGGTATATCTTCAAATTCAGAGTAGATACAAACAGGATAAGAAAGAATTTGGAATCAATAATAAACTCCAGCAACTAGATAAAATTTTATTAGGCCCAGATAAAAAAATATATAACGAAATTTTTTAATTATTTACTAGAGACAGAATTAGAGGAAGAAATTGTCAAAGGGAATATGGTATTCCTGGAGTAGGAATATAGGACGTAGTATTACCTTAATAGAAAGGGAGAAGGTCTGGAGTAGAAACAACAAAATTACAAAATCAGCAGCTTACAAGGAAAATGCCGACAAGATGTTTTACAGATGGCACCTCCCCCCCCGCCCTCGAGATTAGCGAAAATGTGCCCCAACATGAGTCCGAATTGCTGGAAATGTAAAGAAAAGGAGGGAACTTTCTTCCATATGTGGTGGTCTTGCATAGAGGCTCAAAATATTGGCAGAAAATTAGAAAATGGTTGGAGGAAATGACAATAGAACAGATCGAATTTAAACCAGAATTCTTTTCATTAGGGATTTTTAATAAACAACTCTCAAAAAAAGTGAAGTACACAATACATATTTTGACAGTGGCCAGACTGGCCTTTGCACAATGTTGGAAGCAACCTCATGTTCCATCAGAGGAAATGATTATTCAAAAAATAGCAAACTGTGCAGAGATAATCTGTGCAGAGATTAATTTTGGCATTAAAAGGAAAAGATACATCACTGTATTATGACAGTTCACTGTATTATGACATTTGGAACTGCTGGTACAAATGGATGGAACAAAGATTGAATAAACAACAAAGAGCAAAAGAAAATAGGTTATAATCGTAGTAGTGACTAGATATATATATATATATATATTCGCACAAGGAGTAATTGTATAAAGGGTACAAAATAAGGTGGAAAAGAAGGTCCCACAAACTGTCAAGGACGAAATGGTTTTTAATTGTCTCCTGAATTTTCTTTTTCACTTTTTCTTCTTTATTTCTTTTTTCTCTTTCACATTTATGTATGTGTTGTTTGTCTGTTTTAATTGTAAAATTAATAAAGTTTATTTTTAAAAAAAAAAAAAAGAAATTGGCCTATTTCATCCTTGAAGGCAGAGGAGCCTGTCTCTAAAGAAAAGATCTTTTGGAGGTTAATGAGGCAGATCTTTCGGGACACCTTCCCAAGAGAAACCGGAAGTATAAGAGAGATTCCCATGCTGTGATCTAGACTCTTCTTCCCACTGAGTATACCATCTGTCTTTGTGTGCATGGAAGGGTGCACGACAGCCAATGGAATACAGAAAAAATCAACAGAAGATGTGAAGTGAGAATTAACAAGCAATTAGCTAAAGAGAAGAGCTTGAACAAATAGGTATTATTTAAATTCTTCCTTAGCTTAAAAGTGAAAGGTGAACATAGTGGACAATTGTGTAGCCTTCTGCTTGCCACAGATACAAAAAAAAAGAGAGTTAGGTGTGCTATCTGTTCCCTTTTTCTTTTTTCCTAATGAGGATCAGGAAACTAAATAACACTAATAAATATGTGTTTATTTTAGCATATTTACGCAAGCAGTCCATGTCACAAGCATGTGGCTCTGGGCAGCATGCAACAGAACAGTGAAAAACTCCATCGCAATCTAAAACTAATCAATCTTCAAATGTTTTGCATGTACAAACATGGTTTCTCTTCAAACAGACTTTAGGAGTGGTCTAGACAGAAACTACTTGTGGTGGAATTTATAGAAGACTGGAAGAGACGTAAATCATAAGTATAACTACAGTAGATATGGGATTCTTTAGCTATCCACCAATTTATAATTATGATGAGTACTCATTGAACTTTTCCATAGTGTCAACTTTCTGGAAATAAAACCGGTTTAGGAAATTATTTTCTAAATCTCAACACTTTTGTTTAATTTGGACAGAGAATTGGCATGGTGTTCTGTCCAGTCCATACTTATCACAGTTGTTGAGTAGGAAATTCCCAGCTTTTCTATTCCTTCTGGATCTGTTTTTTTTTTTTTTTTTTTAAGAGGGGGAAGAAAGGATAATTATTTTGGAAGAGATGTAGTGGCGCAGGCTTAATTCTGCTGACTGCCAGAAATTAGATCCTGATCAGCTCAAGGTTAACTCAGATAATTAAACAGTTAATTAAATTAAAGTTTGTTGTACTTCCTTTTCCTGTCTTTTTTATGTTTATGTTCTTTGATTTAGTATTTCTTATAACCTCTGCCTTTGCATCAGGTTGTTTACTCTGATAAAAAGAATTGTGTGATTTAATTGAGACACCTAGTTAGATGATAGATAGAAAACAACTATCTATCTATGAATATATGGGGTGGGAGGGGAGAAGATTGATGAGTTTTTAAAGATCTTCCATTTTTCATCTTAAAACTGCTAAATCTTTAAAGCTAAAATGAGACATAATTTGAACTCCAATCCTAACTCAGCTATGAACTAACAGATCAGCAAAATTTAATCCTGATAGGAAAGAATATTTGTAAATCAGATAGAACTGTGGGCTCCTCGGTGCTCTCTGCGCTTTGTGGTTTTCTGACAAACATTTCGTTATCAAACTTGGTATCATCATCAATGCTCCTTGAAGATGTTAACTAGTTTGGTAATTGAACACCTGCCAGAAAAACCATCAAGTTCAGAGAGCACCAAGGATCTCACAAACTTTAGTCCATGTGAAAGTTCTCAGCAAAAATCTTTATCTAGAATACAGAGTGATGATGTCCCAAAGATTATGGATCTTGAGTAATCAGGCATAAATTCTGTTATATGTACTATATGTTAAAAGATGGCGACAGCAAATAGCACCAAAATCCAGGAATTCATTTTGGTGGGCTTTGGAGATGGGCAGAAGAAACGCCCACTGCTCCTCATTTTTTTCACTGCTCTCTACATCCTTACTTTGGCTGAGAACGTCATCATTATCACTGTGGTGGCCCTGGACACCATTTTGGCCCAGCTTCCCATGTACATCCTCCTGAGCAACTTCTCCTGGCTAGAGATGTGTTACGTGAGCACAACGGTGCCTTGTATGATCTTGGACCTGACTTCACCAAATGGGACCATCTCCTTCCATGCCTGCTTTCTCCAGTTCTACATTTTCTTTAGTCTTGGTACCACCGAGTGCTTTTTCCTGTCAATCATGGCCTTGGATTGCTATTTGGCTATCTGCCACCCACTACGCTACCCCTATATCATGCCTCCCCATTCCTGCTATGCCCTGGTGGCTGTCTGTTGGATTCTTGGCTTTCAGTGGAATCTAATCCCAGTTGTTATGATCTCCAAGTTGGACTTCTGTGATCCCAACATCATTGACCATTTGATATGTGATCCTGGACCCATCCTTTCCTTGGCTTGCTCTCCACTTGGAAATATGCTCCTTCATTATCAATTTGCAATGAGCACTCTAGTAATCTTATTCAACCTATTCTTTGGTGTGTTATCCTACAGTGCTGTGGTTCTCACCTTGGTGAAAGCCACTCACCAAAGTGGCAGTAAGAAGGCCTTCTCCACCATATCTTTCCATCTCATGGTGGTCACCCTTTTCTATGGTTCCATAGCAGGAATGTATGTAGCCCCAAGTGCAGAAAGCCAGTCAGGTATCATAAAAATAGTTACTGTCTTCTACACTGCCATTACACCCTTTCTCAACCCTATGATCTACTGTCTGAGGAATGATCAGGTGAAGGAGGCCCTGGGCAGAGTGCAAAGAAGTAAGGTAACTGTACTGAGATTTAATGCAAATAAATGCTAGGAAACTATAAGAAAATAGTATAAATATAACTAACCATCCAATCAATGAGTGTTCTGACCCAAACCCTTTTCCAATAAAACAAATAATAACCAAAGGGAACAGAAACCTTTTAATAAGTCTTACGAATCTCCAGTTAAAAGGCTGCTGCAAACTAATTAACTTTGATAAGCACAAACCTTGCCAAAACTGTGCAAGACTGCCAAGAATAACAGATACAAAATATTTCATAACACAAGAGTTTTCAAATACCAACTTAAGATGTCCATGAGGCTGAGCTTCAAAACGTCTTTGCTTCCTGCAAAGAATATTCACTTCACAGCTACATTTTATCTTCTTGAAGGAGGGGCCATTACCTTGCAGCCTTACTCCCAAATCGCCTGTGCTGCTCTTTCCTGTGAGCAATCCTGTGTGCACACGCACTTGGCACAGGCTCTTCGGGAACCTCCTTATCACTGCTTCCAGCCCCCACAATCTCTGAAGGCAGCAGTCCACTCCCTAATGGTCCTGGCCCCTCATCTGAGTCCTTGCTCTCCTCAGCCATCTGTACCTGCTGCCGGCTAACCACAACAGTGAGATAAACAAATGTGGTCTCAGTTTGGAAAACAGGAGTATTGTTTTCTCATGAAGTTTTCATGCCCTTCTTGTTCATCTCTTCACTCTCTTAGTTTAGTATAGTTTTTAATAATAATTTAATAATAATAATTTAATAATAATATGCAACGGATCAGCAGTTAAGGATGATTAGCTTGACAGTTGGAAAGCTGAGTCCAGGTTTGAGACCCGAGCATTACACCACAGGGTGAGCTCCCGTTCCTTGCTCCAGCTCCTGTCCATCTAACAGTTTGAAAGCATCTAAATGTAAGTAGATAAATGGTACCACTTTGGGGAGAAGGCAACAGTGTTCCTTGCACCTTAGTGTATTATCATGCTGACCACATGACCACAGAAATGTCTTCAGATAATGGTGGCTCCCTCGGCTAAGAAACGAAGATGAGCACTCCCATACTAGTGCCTGGATATGACTGCAAAGAGGAAACCTTTATCTTTACCTTTATAATGTGTAGTTTTAATGTTTTAACATTCTAATTATGTTTTACTTGTTTTATAACTTGTAAGCCACCACAGTCACCTTGTAGGAGAGATGTGCAGCATAAAAATTAATAAATAAATGACATTAATATTTTTGTGAAGTATTTAGCATGGTCTAATGCAGGGGTGTCAAACTGGCAACCCACAGGCCGGATATGTAATGCACAGGTCATGCCCACTCCAGCTCCGCAAAAGGGGAAAACATCACGAAATGTCACATGATGGCAACATGATGCGGCAAGTTTGACACCCATGGTCTAATGCAATGCAAAACCTTACTTGGAGATTAAAAGTGTATTTCTTTAGGTTTTTAACCAACCTTCCTTTTTTCAGAACTGGTTTCCATTTCATGTTGGTCTATAGCCACACTATAGAAAGTCTAATGACCAAGATTCATTAATGCTTTTTATAAAACCCCTGATTATCTTCTTTTGGGGGGAGGGGGCTTTACCTTGTTGTGTTATGTCTGAAAGAGGGAGAACTGCTGATAAATAATCTATTATACATGCCTCTTCTCTCAGTCATTTAACTGTTACTTTCTCTTCCTGTAAGGGATGGAAAAACTTGAAGATTATATATGTGTGTTTTAATTAAATTGTTGTATACCTCTGAAAATGACAGTGTATTTGAAGTCAAAAACAAAATATACTTAATGTAAGTATAAAAATACTTTTAATTGAATGTGTAATATTCAGCTATTATATAAATATTCTGTATATTGTATTGGTCTTTCAAAATGCTTGCCTCTTTTTTAATGAATTTATATATAGCCTGGTTATATTGCTGTGGAATAAATAAACTATTGTTATTGATGGTGACAATGATATTCCTTTTTCACATTTTCCTTTTGTGCCTTTTTTTAGCTTGGAATTTTCTGTCTGCTGTCTTTAATGCTTTCAATGATGGTTCCTCAGGTAATCTGGGCCCATGCAATAACAGGGGCTAAATACTAGATCACTGCCTCATCAATGCATTTATGATGTTACTTAGTTGGGTAATGAAACATCTGCAAGAAAATAACCAAGCTCAGAAAGCACCAAAGATTCCATAGTACAACCCTGATCTACAAATACTCTCTACTATTTTCTTCTGTATCTTCCATGACCAAATATATAGTTTGATTTCTGGTTTGTTTATACCCCACCATTTTACATCCCATAATATTCTTACTTCTGAATGATTAGATATTGAGGATTGATTCAAAATTTGAGTTTCTGGAGTAGAAGGAGATATGGCTAATATCTTAGGTTTCTGAATTGAACTTTTCTTGCTATTCATATTGTGGAACTATTTTGTCTTCATCAAAAGAGGAACTGAGAAAGTGGGAAGATTGCAAACAGAAGATAATAGCAATAGCAATAGCACTTAGACTTATATACCACTTCACAGTGCTTTACAGCCCTCTTTAAGCAGTTTACAGAGTCAACATATTGCTCCCAACAATCTGGGTCCTCAGAAAGATAGAAGGCTGAGTCAACCTTATGCCTGGTGAGATTTGAACAGCCAAATTGCAGGCAGCCAGCAGAAGTAGCCTGCAGTACTGCATTCTAACCACTGCATCACCACAAATCTTTTGGTATGAAGATCTAATACTAAGAAGTCTCCTTATAATTTTTTTGAAGGGGGGAAAGAGGTTATTTTAAAGATATATTCTAAAATACCTCAGGCATAAAGGCAGCAAACACATTGCCCAGAGCTATCAAAAGCCAATTTGGTCGAGGCCTGGAGACTAAAACATATGGAGAACAGTTGCAGGATTTGGGTTTGGCTAACCTAGAGAAAAGAAGGACTACAGGGGAGAGGTAGCAGTATTCTAGTATTTGATGGGTTGCTACAAAGAGGAGGGAGTAAACTTATTTTCCAAAGCACCAGAAGGCAAGACAAGGAACAATGGATGGAAACTAATCAAGGAGAGAAGCAACCTGGAATTAAGGAGAAACTTCCTAACAGTGAAAACAATTAACCAGTGGAACAGCTTGCCACTAGAAGTTGTGGATACTACATCACTGGAGGTGATTGGACAGCCACATCTGAAATGGTGTAGGGCAGTGTTGACTAACCTTTTTGTTGTCACATGATGAAAGTGTCTGCACCCACAATGTAATGTGCACACAACCACCATCCCCAACTTGCCCTGCCCCCCTGCGCATGCGCACACGACCTCTGTGCTCCCCCCCCCCATGCATGCATGCATGCACCAACCCCTCATGACCTGTTTTGGGCCTAGTAGGCCTCTTTGCAGCCTCCTGGGAGCAAAAACGGGCTAGGGGGGCACCACACACACACACACACACACACGCCTCCCATATTTGCTCCCAGGAGGCTGCAGAGAGGCCCAAAACAAGGACCACGGGGGGGGGCGCCACAGCCCCCCCTTGCATACGCAGCAGAGACCTGCTCACATGGCCAGCAGGGAGGAGTGTGCATATGCGTGGTGGAGCTGAGCTGGGGTAACGGCTCGTGTCCCCACAGAGAGGGCTTTGTGTGCCACTTGTAGCACACATGCCATAGGTTCACCATCACAGGTATAGGGTCTCTTGCTTAGTAGGGGGTTGGACTAGAAAATCTCCAAGGTCCCTTCTAGGTCTATTCTGATTGAACTAGTGATTAAAGCACTGGGCTAGAGACCATGAGTTATAATCCACCTTAACCATGAAAATCAGCTGTGTGACTTTGGACCAGTCCCTCTCTCTCAACCCAACTCACCTCACGGTGTTGTTGTTGTGGAAAAAAGTAGGAGGAAGGTGTTCTGGATATGTTCGCCATCTTAACTTATTTATAAAAATAATAAAAGTGGCATATAAATAAACTTACAGCAAATGTTCAGACATTTTAATTATACCTAATGAAAAAGGTATATATGCATGGATATACATGAGACAAAACATAAACTGAACTGGACAATTTATATTTATCTTTGATTATCTGTATATTTTATAATTTCCCCATTAGCCAGCTATTATTAGAGTTTATACACTTTATTTAACACTGAGCATTTTGATTGGGAGCCATTGTTTATAACCGTGGTTTATTGTAAAATGGTTTCTTTATATACAACATGTTAGCCCATAATCCATGGCCCATGAATCACAGAGGTAACACAATGCAATACACCAAAGCAGGAAAAAAATACATGATTGTTTAGCATTGAATAGGAATTTCATCATGGCATGACACCAAGACATGATTGCTGATCATATCCGAGTCATTCTAGAATCTTTCAATCTGAAATAGAATGGTTGCTTGGCTTGTGTAATTGATTAATAGCAATATTATTGACGGACACTGTAAAATCTTCTTTTTACCAGATAGCAAACAGATAAGAGATGGAGAATGTGAAAATTATGAGTAAAAGAAACTATGGACAAAATACAGTTCTGTACCAAACAATATCTCAAATAAAATTTACATTTCTATTATTTAAGCATTATGACTTTGTATACCTAATAATAAATCCACACTATATCGGACATTAATACATTTGAGCAAGTCCAGAAGTATTTCACAAGAAGAGTACTACACTCCTCTGATTGCAACAGAATACCCTATATCACCAGGCTTGAAATTTTGGGCTTGGGCAACTTTGAACTACACCACCTATGGTTGAACTTAAGCGTAGTACACAAAATTATCTGCTACAATGTCCTACCAGTCAATGACTACTTCAGCTTCAACTGCAACAATACAAGAGCACACAACAGATACAAACTGAATGTAAACCGCTCCAAACTTGATTGCAGAAAGTATGACTTCAGCAACAGAGTGGTCAATGCCTGGAATGCACTACCTGACTCTGTTGTTACATCCTCTAACCCCCACTCCTTTAACCTTAAGCTATCCACTGTTGACCTCACCCCATTCCTAAGAGGTCTGTAAGGGGCGTACATAAGTGCACAATTGTGCCTACCATCTCTGTCCTATTGTCCCCATTTTTTCATACCTATTTCCTGTATTCTTACTCACATTTATACTTATACCTAGTATCTTGTAAGCAATTGACAAATCAAATAAATAAATAAACATTCATTGAACTCTAGTCCCTAATTGTTTTGCTTATTTGTATACATGAAAATCAATAACAATTATGTAACTTTACATTTAAAAGATACTAGAAGGGGAAAGGCCCTGATCTCTTGACCAAGGTCTAGACCAAAAATCCACGAATCAAAGTCCCTAATTTTCCTGGAATAGTGTCCTTTTTATGGCATCTTTCATCTCCTTGTTCCTCAAGCTGTAGATGAGTGGGTTGAGCAAAGGGGTCAGCACCGAATAGAAAAGTGTCACCACTTTGTTGCTTCCTCCGGAAGCTTCGGGAGCTACATAAGTGACCATGATGGAGCCGTAGAAGAGGCTTACCACCAGCATATGTGAGGTACAAGTGGAAAATGCCTTCCGTCTCCCAGTGCTTGAAGGCAACCTCATTACTGTCCAGAGAAGAGTAGTATAAGAGGAAACAATGAAGAGGAAGGGGCCGAAAATAGCAGTGGAGCTGAGGCTGTAGAAGGCCAGTTCTGTGCCTAGGGCTGGAGTGCATGAAGAAGCCAACAGTGGCCCTGGGTCGCAGATAAAGTGGTCGAGGATGTTGGAGCCACAGAAATGGAGCTGGGAAATCAAAATGATGGGTGCAAGAAACCAGAGGAAGCCAGAGGCCCAGCAGGAAGCAGCCAGGATGCAGCAGAACCTTTGAGACATGAGCTCTGGGTATCGCAATGGGTGGCAGATGGCTAAGTATCGGTCCAAGGCCATTGCAGCGAGAAGGAAGCTTTCCGTGGTTCCCATAGAAAAGAAAAAGTAGAACTGGAGGAAACAGCCATGGAAAGAAATGGCATCTGGTAGTGGAGAGGTCAGGTCAAAGAGCATGCTGGGTACTGTGGTAGTTACGTAGCATATCTCTAGGCCAGAAAAGTTTCCCAAGAGGATATACATGGGCAGGCGGCTGAGTTGGGAGTCCAAAAGAACAGCCCATACGATGCAGAGGTTCCCCACCAAGGTGAAGACATAGCAAATGGAAAGGAAGGAGCATAGGAGCAGCTGGAATGAGGGCAAAAGGGATGGGAAGCCCAGGAGGACAAAGCCCGTGATCACTCTGGTATGGTTGACTTGGTCCAAAGGGTTGTGCCCCTGTTGATATGAGAATCACATCACAAAAACAGTCAATGTCTGAAATAAACTGTGCCATAGCTCCCTTCCCCAACTTAGCTTTTGGGTATGTGGACTTCAATTGCCAGGATCCTCAGTAATTGCCTTAATAATTGTCAAATTCTGGGAGTTGAAGTCCACATCTAAGGGTTGTCCAAGACCATTATGGATTAAGCATGGCTAAAGGTCCACTGGCCGGAAAATTCTCTGTTGCTGTTCTCTACTTCTAAATTCAGATAGGCAACATCTTTCAGCTTGCACACAAGGTTATTCACTAATACATCTGTTTTTGCTATGGATCTTAATATCTCTGTTCCAGTCAGGTACCCACAGGGCAGGAATATGTGAAAAAAGAAGAAGAAAAATTGGAGAGTTAATAAAGGAAAACAGCAAAGACTGAAGAATATATCTTCAGCAGAAAGCAGAAAGATAGAACTGAATTCAGAGTGATACAGAATTTAGAGGTCAAGAGAAAACAAGCAGAAGGAACTTAAAATTGGGAAAATATTTTAAAATAATGCTTTCTTTAAATAATCGATACAGAAACCATTTTTAGCTGTCAAAAAGACTAATTTGTTATTTCTGAGAAAAAAATAAACATTGTCAAATATGGTGGCACATTATGATATTTTGATTTTAAATGATTGTAATCAACATAAGTCTATTTTAACTTCTGAAATCTGAAGTAAGGTGATAGCTGGGTTTGGGACTGGAATTTTAGTAAATAGCACCCTTTTAGAATGCACATAAATATTTCTAAGAATGAAGAATTTCTCCATTGCTTCACCTCTCAGCTTTTTTTTTGGGGGGGGGGGGCGTTGCTTTCATGATTTTTTTTTTTTAATTTACTTTTCATCTCCCCAACTTTCTTTTTCTCTTTTCAGGAAACCCACAGGGGTCATAAATCATGGTTCCATTACCATTTATTCTTATAACTTCCCTATGAAGCTGGCTTATGCTAATCAAAACTGAATAACCATTCCCCAAAAATGAACATTGATCTATTCCATCTATTCAAGACTTACAGACTTTTCCATCCTATCCCAAATACTTTGTAAAAAAATATTTTAGGACTATTCCATCAATGCTAAACCTATTTAACATCAAATAACTAAGTTTACCAGATTACAACATCACATAGACCAATTTCTGCTCAGTTCAGGAATCCAAATTATGCATCCCAGTAGAGGAATGCTGATAATTTCTTGAGCATCTCCAATGAATGACAGCCCATCATCTCAGAATTATTGTTTCCACCACTGAATTGCTCTTACCATTACTATTTCCTTCCCTAAAATTTAACCCAAACTACTTTTCTGGGACTTAAATGTGTCACTCTTAAGTCCTGTGCTGTGAAACAAGAGAGAACAAATATGAATCTTTTAGATACTTGAAGAGTGCTATCATACAGTCCCTTAGACACCATTTGTCCAGGCTAAACATGGCCAGGTCCTTCTGCCTCATAGAAATTGGTTCCTGAATCATCTTTATTGATCTTCTGGTAATTTCCTATAATAGTTGTCCCATCACCCAAATTTTCTAGGGAGTTCCCAAATTCATTTCCTAACTGTCACTGCAATGTTACCAAAGAACATTCTATCAAGTTAGCTTCCCCTGATCCATTATTGTCCATCAGACTACAGCTTGCAATACATCCCACCAATTTCACAACCATGAAATATAGTCCAATGTCTGTTTGAAGAATCAGGATTGTTTCTGAAATAGTCCTTAAAGTTTGTAAAATCAGAATTCCTTACCTCAAATGTGGAGACATCCAGGATGGCATCTGTCATACTAATTTCATCTGTCCAGAACTGGGGTATAAGGAAATTAGAGAAGTATAGCAAAGAAGAGGTATTAATCATTTTACATGCAGAAACACACAGGTAACATCATACATGTATTGGTTCCTATGTTCAAATGTCTTTGATATAAACATGCTGATTATCTGCCATCAAGTCATTGTTGACTTCTAATGGCCATGTAACCAGACCTTCTTCAGATGAATTAAACTTATTAAACTACAACTTTGTTGTATATAACTTTAGATCTACATGCATTTTTCAAGTTTATCAACAAGTGCAATGCTGACATACCAAAGTTTACTTTTCCTCTCTATTCTTTCTCCTAAACTTCCTTTAAATCAAGGGTGAAGAGGATTCCTTCTTCAGCTCTAGAAGGAAAATTAATAGGTTAGAGAGTTGTGTTAATTAGCAAGTCCATCCACAGTTCTACAGTATATTTTTATGATTCAGAGGTGGTTGGACAATTGGATTTATTGATTAGAACATAAGGAGGTTAGTTAGTAGAAAAACACTCATGTAACCCTTACCTGATTTGGAAGATTACTCTGCAAATCCACCCAACTTCTCCATTATGAGGAGTTCAACAGTAAAAGAAACCTGACATAGCATTTCCATTATTTAAGGTCTCGAGAGGGACTTGTCCACAGAGAGCGATGAAGAGAAAGTGAACCTGGGATTTTTTTTCACTGGTTTAGAAATAGATGTGGTCAGATGCATGAGTCCTTTTGGCTGAGAATCCTGACCATTGCAGACCAGAATAGAGCTGGAAGGGACCTTGGAGATCTTCTAGTCCAGCCCCCCTGCTCAAGCAGGAGATCCTATGCCATTTCAGGCAAGTGACTGTCCAGTCTCTCCTTAAAAACCTCCAGTGATACAGCACCCACAACTTTTGAAGGCAAATTTTTACATTGGTTAATTGTCCTCACTGTTTGGAAGTTTCTCTTTAATTCCAGGTTGCTTCTCTGGTTGATTAGTTCCCATTCATTGTTTCTTGTCCTGCCTGCTGGTGCTTTGGAAAAATAAACTGAACCCCTCCTCTATGTGGCAACCTCTCAAATACTGGAATACTGCTATCATGTCCCCACTAGTCCTTCTTTTCTCTAGACCAGCCAAATCCAAATCCAAATCCTGCAAACGTTCTCCATATCTAGGCCTTTAATCATTTTTTAGTATCCAGGCCTTTAATCATCTTAGTTGCTCTTTTCTGAACTTTTTCCAAAGTCTCAACATCTTTTTTGTAATGTAGTGACCAAAACTCGAAGCATATTCCAGATATGGTCTTACTAAGGCTTTATAAACTGGTACTAACACCAAGAAAACAACAGGATGGCAGGAGGACCTAGTCAGAGTAACTCACACTTTAATTACTATCCAGTGGATTTCTGCAATAAATTTTATGTGGGGTTGCTTTTTAGCACTATTCAGGAGCTTCAATAGGTCCAAAAGGTGATGTTCTTAACTACATCTTGATATTGGGAGCTCAGAACATGGATGTTGTGGCCTTTGTACCAGTTAAGAAGGGGCCATGATGGCTCAGCAGTTTAAGGCAGGGGTCGCCAACCTTTTGGACCACAGGGACCACCAAACTCATAATTTTAAATCCCACAGACCAGAGACCATGGGAAAAAACCCCAAAAAGTCTGCAGGAAAATTCCTCATCCTGTTTTCCTACCGATCGATCATTCTTTATTTGGGATCACAAGATACCATCTCCAGCTCTGTTCTCATGGGGAGAGAGAGAGAGAGACTTTTGGCTTCATGCAAGGAAAACAGCAGAAGGAGCAGAAGTCTTTCTTTCTCTCTCCCAAACTCCGCCAGAATGGCACAGCCTCTTGGAGCAGGATGCCTTGCAGGGTCCCAAAGATTCATTTCTGGCGGAATTTGGTGGAGAGAAAGAAAGACTTTTGCTGCTTTCCTTGCATGCAGCCAAAAGCATAAGAAGAAAGAAGCAGCAAGAAGCAGCCCGGTGGCCAGGCCAGGCATGTGGGGTGAGCGGGGCAAGTTCCCCCTTTCCACCCTTTCCCCCCTCCTCTCACTACCTCATGTTGTTTGCAATGCAAGTGATGCAAGTCTTGTGTTCCCACGGGCCATGTGGGTGGCGCAGCTTTGTGTTCCCGCACAACCTGGATTAATTGCTTTGCAGGTGACATTTCCCTACGGACCACCAAAATTTTCTTATGGACTACAAGTGGTCCCCAGCCCACTGGTTGGCGACCACTGGTTTAAGGCACTGAACTCTCCACTGGGAAGCTGACAGTCCAGGTTTGACACCCAAGCACCACACAATGAGGTGAACTCCTGTTGCTTGCCCCAGCTCCTGCTCACTAAGCATGCAAATGCAGGCAGATTGATAAGTACCACTTTGGTGGGAACATAACAGCATTCTGTGTACCTTTGCTATATTGACACCCTAGCCACATGACCACGGAAATGTTTTCAGACAACACTGGCTTCCTAGGCCAAGAAACAGAGATGAGTACCATCCCCTAGAATCAGACATGACTAGACAGGGAAACCTTTATCTTTACTACTAGTTAAGAACATGAACAGAGCTCTTTGTAGCCTACTCTGGTCCATCTATTCCTGGAATCTGTTCTTACAGAGGCCAACTAACTGCAAGAAACCCATTAGTCTTTCAGCAGATGTCCTTCAGAGGAAGTTCCACTTCCATCCAGGCTAATAACTAACTGGTTCCTATGACTTCCATGAATTGGTCCGCCCTTTTCTGAAACCAGCCTAGGTAGTACCAGGACCACATCTCGTGGTAGCAAATTCCCAATTTTAATTAATTGCCAACTGCAGCCCAGCAAACTAAATCCAATAGATCATGAATTAGTTAACCTATTCGACAAGTTAAACCAAAAGGTACATTGAAGAATACTTGCCATAGACTGCTCAATTATATATGCTAGTTATAAGATATAAGTTATAAGGAGAGCTCTAAGAAAGTAACTTGAAGATATGGAGATTATTTTTGAAGATGTTGAATAAGAGAAACCAAGACAAAGCTGGAGGAGACTGTTGAACAACATAAACAGCTTTCTTCTTCCTCCTCCTCCTCCTTCTCCTCCTTCCTTTTCATGTGGCATTTTTGTGGAGAGAAAAAATGGAGAAAAGGGGGATTAAAACTAAGGAATGAGAGATAGCCTTTTCTTCCATATTCTAACTCAGTATTTTCCACCATATTTTTTTTCTTTACATGAGAAAGTTGCTCAATTTATGCCATAAGTAAAGGCTCCCCTCACACATACGTGCTAGTCATTTCCAGCTCTAGGGGGCGGTGCTCATCTCCGTTACAAGGCCGAAGAGGCAGCGGTGTCTGAAGATGTCTCCATGGTCATGTGGCCGGCATGACTAAATGCCAAAGGAGCATGGAATGCTGTTACCTTCCCAACAAAGTGGTCCCTATTTTTCTACTTGCATTTTTACATGCTTTCGAACTGCTAGGTTGGCAAAAGCTGGGACAAGTAATGAGAGCTCACTCCGTTATGCGATGCTAGGGATTCAAAATGCCGAATTGCCATTTCTGATTGACAAGCTCAGTGTCTTAGCCACTGAGCCACCGTGTCCCTTAGGAAAAGGCTAATTCTCCTAGGCCATCCCTCTCTGCCTATTTACTTTCACTACATAATTTTAGAATCTTGCATTTTTGTGTCAGTTTAAAGCAAACTTTCAAGAAATCTGTGCTATGGTTCAGTTTTTCTAAACTTTTTTACTTCTTCTAAAAAAAATAAAGCTTTTAAGAATAAAAACAAATTTTATTTTTATGTCTATGTATTCTGTTGAATTCTTGCTTTTTTTCCTATTCATTTCTATTTGCTGGATGCCTTAATCAGGATAGCACTCTGTGTTAGCTTTTTCAAGGTTGATCGTCAGCGTTCTAACATTTAAAGTTAAAAAAATTTCTGTATTTTAAAACCTTCTTTTAATAAAGTTTATTTTCTCTGTCTCTTGGGTGTTTGACTTACCTCCAATGGGAGTGGAAAAGTCAGGCCTAAGCACAAAAATGATACCGTTGGAAGAAAAATCCAGTCTGGTTCCAATCCCGGAGAAATAATAATTTAAAAAATCAATGGAGGCTGGCTGCTCATTTGGTTTCCAAAAACTTCAGTGTCAGCAACATATTTCTGGGACAGCTGACAAAATGGCTGAGTGAGTAAATGGATTTTTACAGGTTTCTGGGATTTGTAATTGAGATGCTCCAGGGGGTTGTGCAATGTAATGAGCCTTGTGTCTTTTCCTATTTCAATGGTGGTGAGTTGACCCTATTATGTCCTAAAGGTTATGTCCTAAATGTCATCTTCAGAATTTGGGTGGGAGAATGTAAATTCTTAATCCCATCAGCGCCAGTGGGAGCTGTGGCTGAAAGCGATTTGTTTATGAATAGATTGGCCCAATTCCTAAAAGTAAGCCTCTTCAAGCTTTTAGTTTGAAGCTGTTTTCATATAGCAGGAAGACTGGGCCTGCTTTCTGCATGTGTTAAGATTTTTCTCAATTTCTCTTTTGGGGAAATATAATATTCTGCCTCTTTGAATATTCCCCAAAATATTTCATTCTCTGGAAGGGGGCTTCCAACAATGCAATGAGAATCAATCAACTCCAGTTCTTGCATTTGCTTATACTCAATATATATGTATGTATGTATGTATGTATGTATGTATGTATGTATGTATGTATGTATGTATGGTGTTAGACTTGGATATTCGGTATTTTCCACGTCATTGTAGTTCTTTTAAAGTTGTAGCACGTTTCAGCAGAATCTCATCTGCCATCATCAGGCTTCTGTGTTGGTCCGTCTGTGGGACGCACCCACAGACGGACACAACACAGAAGCCTGATGATGGCAGATGAGATTCTGCTGAAACGCTGCTACAACTTTAAAAGAACTACAATGACGTGGGAAAATACCCGAACCAAGCCGAACACCATACATGTAAGTACCCGCGAAAACTTAGGGGGTAGCTTTCCTGGAACTTTTCCTCTCTTCCCCATCCAGCTCTGGATTGTGCAGTCTATTGTCTTGGGCCACTCTCTAGAATAGGATGCCTCCTCCCTGGGAAGCCATGGTGTTACTGATGACATTTTTTCCCATTCCTTCTTCCAAAATGCTGATACCTTTTGATGCTGCATAGCTTGAATGTGATGTTATGGTATTTTATTTACTTACTTAACAATTACTATGTAAGAAAGTTAGTGAAGAAGATGCCAGGTAAGAAGTTGTGAGAAGTTCACGAAGTACGTCTTCAGCAACAGAGTGGTCAATGCCTGGAATGCACTACCTGACTCTGTTGTTACATCCTCTAACCCCCACTCCTTTAACCTTAAACTATCCACTATTGACCTCACCCCATTCCTAAGAGGTCTGTAAGGGATGTGCATAAGTGCACCATCGTGCCTACTGTCCCTGTCCTATTGTCCCCATTTAATTGTACCTATTTCATGTATTCTTTTTTTTAAACAAATTTTATTAATTTTACAATTAAAATAAACAAACAACACATACACAAATGTAGAAAAGAAGAAAAGAAATAGAGTTGAGAAGTAAAAGAGGAAAGAGAGAGAAAGAAAAGAGAAGTAAGAGTAGAAAAAAAATCCCTATTTGGTGCTAAACCATCATGTGTTTTCTTTGCATTGGTATATTGTGTTGAGTGTTTGTAGGCCATAGATTTTGACTTATAACATGTAAAAAGAACTAAATGTGTTTTTCAATAAACCATAGTTATAAATAATGACTCTCAATGGAGATGTTCAACCTTGTATAAAATTCCAAAAACATCTTGAATTGCCTCTGAACTGTAATCTGGCTAAAGGAGAAACTTATAAAAAAAATACAGGAGTGATCAAATGTAAATTGTGTTTTAATAGAATCACAGAATAATAGAGGGATCCTGGAAGTCTTCTAGTCCAACCCCTGCTGAAGCAGGAAACCTTACACCATTTTAGAAAAATTGTTGTCCAATCTCTTCTCAAAAACCTCCAGTATTGGAGCACCCACAGCTTCTAGAAGTGAGTCGTCGCACTGATTAATTGTTCTGAATTCTTCTTAATTCTCAGTTGGTTCTTTCTGGATTAGTTTCCATCCATTGTTCTTGTACCACATTCAGGTGCTTTGGAGAATAGCTTGACTCTCTTTTCTTTGGTTCATATATGTTTTGCAGGATCCAATCTGGGTTGGTCACTGGGATTAGAGGTTTTGTTTTCCAAGTTTTCAGGCTCTTGTTGGAGCCCATATTCAGGGAACTTTTCTGGAAAGAAGCAAAACAAAACCTCTGTTCCCAGTGACCTACCCAGTGGTGGGATTCAAATTTTTTTACTACTGGTGGATGTGGCCTGGTGGGCATGATATGGCTTGGTGGGCATGGCAGGGGAAGGATACTGCAAAATCCCCATTCCCTCCCCACCCCACTAACCTGCTTTCCAGCTCTGTTCTCCTGTGCAGGGCAACAAAAGAAGACCCAGCCGATAAGCTGGGACTCGGGAAGCAGAGAATAGATGGGGGCAGGGCCAGTCAGAGGTGGTATTTGCCGGTTCTCCAAACTACTCAAAATTTCTGCTACCGGCTCTCCAAAACTGGTCAGAACCTGCTGAATACCACCTCTGGACCTACTCAGATTGGATCCTGCAACATTATTGTGGGACACGTCTTTATTCATATATTATTTAGGCTCTGGCCAGAAAAGGTAGCAATCTTGCTTTATCAGATGTTATACAGGTAAGTCCTCAACTTATAACCACAACTGAGCCTAAAATTTATGTGAGAAATTTGTTAAGTGATTCCCCCCCCCCATTTTACGACTTTTCTTGCCACATAGTGAATCACTGCAGTTGTAAATTAGTAACATGGTCATTAAATGAATCTTGTTTCCCCACTGACTGCTTGTCAGGTTGCAAAAGGGGATCTCATGATCCAGGGACACTGCAGCCTTCATAAATGTGGGCCAGTTTTCAAGTATCCAAATGTAAATCAGGTGATCATAGGGATGCTGAAATGATCACAACTCATTTTTTTTCAATGCCCGTTGTAACTTTGAATGGCCACTAAGTGAACTGTTGTAAGCTGAGGACTATTTGTCATCCTGTCTGATCACCAAGGCTTTGTCTCCTGCCCAAGTGCAAGAAGTGAGTTTGTCCTTGGAAAAACCCCACAATGGTAGTTTTCATAAACAATCCATTAGGCATCTTTAATGGCAGGAAACAGCAAGTGATTCTCGCCTTCTTTCCTAAGATTAAAAAAAGTATGTAAGAGATTTTAAAGCCTCCACGACTTTCCCTTGGCATTTGCATCTAAGCATTTACTTGGTACATTAGTCCAAACGCTGCCATTTTCTCAAGGGAAGAGAAAGGGAAACAAGAGTTAAATTAATTAAAGAGAAAAACATTTTGGCCTCATTTAGCAGAAGTACATTTGAACATGTGCCTTTGGGCTCTCTTTCGGGAGCCAATTAAAACAGCCAATTAAAACTTAGCTTTTTCTACAGGACCAAGGCAAGCAATTAAACAGCAAACACTGCCTGCAATTATGATTTGAAGAAAGGTTATAGAAATGTTACCCTTCTCAATTGGAGAACACAGTTCAGGAATCTGTTCACGTACATGCTAGTTAAGGAGCTGGTATTAGGCTGGATTTTACCTCAAATTGAGCAGCGGAGACCCTGAATGTACGTTATGCTAAACCATGGTTTGGTTAACCATGGTTTATTTATTAAATATATATGCCACCCATCTCATGATTTATTAAATAAGCAATTAATGAATTCACACAGTAAACTATAGTATGTATATACATGTACGTGTATGTACGTATATGGGTTAGTATGGTAGTCCATTTTTAAAAATACATTAAAATAGACAAAATATGGGTGGGCTGCTGGGGGTTTGCAGGGGTTCGGGAGATCCTCTAGCTAAGATTCTGCAGTTCAAAGAACCCCGCAAATCCATCCACCCCATATCCACCTGCCCCACCCCTCCCAGGAGTCCCCACGTGGCTCGGGGAGGACAAAAAAACAGGCCATCCGGAAGTTCAGGAAGGCCAGAAACAGGCTCGTTTCCGGCTTCCGGAGAGCCTCCGGAGCCCGGAGAGGCCATTTTCGCCCTCCCAGAGGCTCGGGGAAAGCTTCTGGAGCCCAGGGAGGACAAAAACACTCCCCTGCACCGCTGCTATGGTGCAGGAGGCTGACTAAGCCACACCCACCATGGCCATGCCCACCCAGCAACCAGGAAGAGAACCCGTTGCTAAAAATTTTGAAGCCCAGCCCTGACAAAGTCAATCTGACACACTCCAGACCACAATGGAACCCCAGATTTACATGTCTAAGCAAGACAGTTAAGTGAGTTTCATCCATTTTGCAATGTTTCTTGCCACAGTTGTTATGTGAACCACTAAAGTTGTTAAGTCGATCAATCGTTCAGTTGTTATGCAAAGCTGGCTTCTCCCCATTGATTTGGCTTGTCAGAAGCTGGCTAGGCAGGTTACAAACGCTGATCACATGCCTTTGGGACAGTGAAACCGTCATAAATGAGTCAGCTGCCAAGAAACTCAGTTTTGATCACATGACCATAGAGATGCTGCAACAGTCGTGTGAAAAATGTTCATAAATCACTTTTTTTTTCAGTTTCGTTGTAACTTTGAACAGTCAACTAAACGAATGGTGGTAAGTCAAGGACTACTTATAATTTGAAATTCTCCTGGGTATATAAACTATTGCAATTCCCTTTTGTAAAGGACAGATGAAGTAACTGGGGTTTTATTACAAGATCCAATGAACCTAATTCTTCATCAGTTCCTGGAGTAGTTGAAGTACATACATCTTTAAGTTGCCAATTTTAAGAAACATTGTTTTAGACTGAAAAAACAGTAAAAGCCCAAGGAATCATTGCCAAGGAAACTGCATCCATTTATGTCAGCATGATGTCACCACCATGAAGTCTTCTTCATATATGCATATACATATATATAACACTGCTGGATTCGTGTTACAGACCATTAAAGAATTCGAATTTCGAAGTGTACGAGTTTCCGACATTTTACAATTGATTATTTTTTTTAATTTATAAGGGTAACCATGGGCCAATGTTTAACAATTTCTTGTTCAAAACTTGATAGGGCTAGCAGGTACTGAATAAAATTACTTGCCATGACAGATTCGTTCCCCATGATTACATTTCTTGTCTGTTCTTTGGCAACTAATTGGTCATGCTATCAAAATGAACCCAGAAGTGGAATGAATACTTCTGTCAACTATAATAATCCCTGCATGGCCTTATACAAGCAGTCTTCTTTAACTACAACCGTTATGCTGCTATAGGGCATTGCATGCCAATACTACTAGATGCAGATCGTTTCTCCCCCCGCCACCACACTGCTGAATTCCTAATTCCTACAGCACTGTCCCATTTCTTATCTTTCCTATTATCTTCTCCTGTTAGTTTCTTATGATGTATCTATTGTTGTATTTTATGATCTATGACCTTGTTTATATGTACATTGTGAGCTTATGAACCAGAGAAAAATTCTTTGCATGTCCAATCCCACTTGCCAATAAAGAATTATCTTCTCTTCTCTATTCTTTTCTCTATCCTACTCATCTCTTCTCCCCTACCCCCTCCCTATTCTATTCTATTCTATTCTATTCTATTCTATTCTATTCTATTCTATTCCATTCCATTCCATTCCATTCCATTCCTCTACTCTTATTCTATTCCACTTTCTCTACTCTATTCTAATTTTAATTCTAATTCAACTCTAATTCTAATTCTATTCTGCAGTAAAAAAAAAATGCTAAGTAAAACATTTGTTTTACCATTCTCCATAAAGAGAAATTTTACACAATATTATGCCAAAGAATTAATTTTATTGGATTGGGAGGGGAAAAGGTCAGGAGTCTGGCAGGGAAAAGTATACAATTTTTTTTAAAAAACCATCTCAAAATAATATCAAATAAATACAGAAAGCATTTCTTCTATTTACACAGAAATAACAAGTTGGATTTAGAGGTGATCATACAGACTTCATAAGACGGTGGGATTTAGGACAGTCATGCTAAACTAAGTCCCACTGACTTCTTTAGCACACTGCAAAAAAAGAACTGAGTCCGATTCAGATGAATAGAATCCACGAAGAACAGGATCTAAACTGACCGACTGCCCAACCTTAAATGCAGGGGTGGGATTCAAATTTCTTAACACTGGTTCTGTGGGCATGGCCTAAGTTGTGGGTGTGGCTTACTGGTCATGTGACTGGCTGGGAGTGGCTTGGTGGTCCCATTACTGGGTGGGTCAAAAGATAGAAATTCACTTTAACAATGCTCTTGGTGTGAGGTTGGACACTAGATGACCTCTGAGGTCCCTTCCAGCCCTGGATTTCTGTGCTGTTTCAAAGCAACCCCTGAAGCTGTGTCTAGTGCCAGTTTGTGGTCCTTCCTTTCTCTCCTTTTTCTTTCCCTCTCTCCCTCCCTCCATCCATTGTCCGTCCATCCATATCTCATTCACATTCCTTTCCCTTTCCTCTTTCTCCCTTCCCTCCCTTTCTTTTTTTCTCCCATCCCTCCCTCTTTCTTTTTCATCCTAGAAAGAAAGAAAGAAAGAAAGAAAGAAAGAAAGAAAGAAAGAAAGAAAGAAAGAAAGAAAGAAAGAAAGAAAGAAAGAATAAATATGGTATTCATTTGTATATTTTCAGTTGGAACCTCTTTCTACTTAAACCAGGGGTCCCCAAAGTTGCCTTTAAGACTTGTGGACTTCAACTCCCAGAATTCTCCAGTCAGCTATGATGGCTGGAGAATTCTGGGAGTTGAAGTAGTCTTAAAGTTGCCAAGTTTGAAGACCTCTGACTTAAACCTTAGTACAACACCCAGATATTTAATGCCATTAAACATCTTGGATTAATCTTGAAACTTTTTGCATACTTGTACTTATACAGAAAGAATTTTATTTTAACACAATATGGCTTCAATTCCAAAGCTACTTTTTATGAAAACCAAGTCAAGAAAAGGAGATTGGAAACAAACCAAAGCTTAACCTTCTCATTCTTTCTAACCCTTTCTAAATGGCAAGTAGAAGTGAGTCTTTCTACTTGCCATTTTATTACCAAGAATTTACCACCATCTTCAAATTAAAGAGTTGCCTTCCAATAACAAAAAACACAAATTTGCAAACTGCCTGAATATTAACACAGCACATAATTTTGTATGTTAAACGAACCATAAAGTGGAAGAGGGAAAATATTTGTGAGAAATATTTACTATGTTTTTTGCTTGTCAAACTTAAAAGGTCATTGGACACTCCATAAAGGTTGTGACAACAATAGAAATAATCAAGCAGCAGCTAGTCAAACTGCTGAATAGTCTGAATTATGCTTTGGAAATTGTGTAACGTATGCTCTGAAATTGAGCAAATGAATGAGACCTAAAGGTAAGCTGTTCTCTACAAAATCCATTCTGAACTTACCACAGTAGGCCTGGCATGAAAAAGACAGCAACTTACTAGTTTTGAAGAGGACATGGAAGAAAGAAAGAAGATTGGCCCCAACAGTTTTAGGAGGCTGCATAGTTTTGATTACCCAGAACATTCCCAAGGCAGTAATCAATACCATGTTCTTTTTGCTAAACACTGAATCCAGGCATACTGTAAGGCTGGATGCTCCCAGGAAGCTGAAGAAAGACCTCCTAGGCCCAAAACAGGGCTTAGCAAGCCTCCCTGGAGCCTCTTGGGAGCAGAAACGGGGTATGGGGGGTGTGATGCTGGACTCCCCCCAACTCCCCGTATTTTCTCCCAGGAGGCTACCCTATACTTACCTGGTAGCCCAACGAGCCTCTTGGGGACTTCTGGGAGGGGCTGGGCAGGGTTTCTAATGGGGCCCACCCCCCCAACAGCTGCCAGGCAAACAGAGAAAAGCAGGATTCAACCTATACAAGCCTCTCCACATGTTCCTTGGGGGAAAGCAAGTGGTAGGAGAAAGGCGACCGGCTGTGGCAGCAAAAAGGCAAGGGCGGTGTGGGGGGAGGCGACCAGGTCTTCAGAGCTTCACTCACCTAGGAAGATCAGTAAAGGCATAGCAGTAAAGGGCCATAGCAGGCAGTAATGGCTGGCCTGGCAGGCAAAAACAAGCTGCAGGCATGTCACGCATGCACACAATGTTCCACATGTGCAATAGCAGGCATGATATTCTTCCGATTAAAATCGGAATTCTGATTTTTGGAAATCGCCCTCCTTTCCCCCCACCCTTCTTCTCCTCCTTCCTCTCCCCTCGGAGGCCCCGAGTCAGGAGTTGCTGGCGCGGCTCCGCGGCTCCAGTCCCGTGTTGCCTCAGGAAGGAAAGGCAAAAAGGAAGAGCCGCGGCGGCGCTTTGCAACGGCAGCAGCAGCTCCTGGTTTTGCCTTTCCTTCCCGAGGCAACGCGGGACTGAGCCAGCGTGGAGCTGCGCTGGCGGTAGCAACTCCTGACAGCCCCAGCCGGATACCTGAGCGGAGCCCGAGCAGTGCGAGCGGAGGCCGCTGAGCGGCAGGAAAAGGGAGCTGGGCCAGCCACAGACCAGCCTCCGTGCAACACGCCGCCGCCCAGTCCCAGCGAGGGAAAGCAGCGGGCGCTCCCCGGGCGGGGGGGGGTCTCTTTTGTCCGGCCCCGATTTTTTTCCCAGAGCGGAATATCATGCCTGAATAGAGACTGACTGGGCAGGGAGCGGAGAAGTGGGCAGAGAGTGGCGGGGCCAGCCAGGGGGCCATTTTACCAGTTCTCCGAACTACTTCTATAGAACTGGACAGAACCGGTAGAATCCCACCCCTGCTTAAATGCGATTGAAGCAAAGCAAGAGCAAATGTGAAAGAAGAGGTCAGAAAAGGGGGGGAGAAAGTTAAAGAGATGGGGAATAAAAATTGAGCAGCCCCCAGATTTTCTGTAGACACTCATTTTAGAACAACTGAAAGTAAAACAGACACCAGTGTCTATGGAAAAGAAATTTGGGGGGGAATACAAACCAAAAGAGATGCGAATTCAGCACCAGTTTGAGCAAATGTTCTACAATTCTCTTTTTTCTCACTCCTTCACTTAACGACTGGATTGTACACTGCTCAAAAAAATAAAGGGAACACAAAAATAAGACATCCTAGATCTGAATGAATGAAATATTCTTATTAAATACTTTGTTCATTACATTGTTGAATGTGCTGACAACAAACTCACACAAAAATTATCAATGGAAATCAAATTTAGCAACCCATGGAGGTCTGGATTTGGAGTTACACTCAAAATTAAAGTGGAAAAAAACACTACAGGCTGACCCAACTCCTTAAAACAAGTCAGAATGAGGCTCAGTAGTGTGGCCTCCATGTGCCTGTATGACCTCCCTACAACACCTGGACATGCTCCTGATGAGTGGATGGTCTCCTGAGGGATCTCCTCCCACACCTGGATTAAAGCATCCCCCAACCCCTGGACAGTCTGTGGTGCAATGTGGTATTGGTAGATGGAGCGAGACATGATGTCCCAGATGTGCTCAATTGGCTTCAGGTCTGGGGAACGGGCGGGCCAGTCCATAGCATCAATGCCTTCGTCTTTCAGGAACTGCTGACACACTCCAGCCACATCAGGTCTAGCATTGTCTTGCATTAGGAGGAACCCAGGGCCAACCGCACCAGCATATAGTCTCACAAGGGGTCTGAGGATCTCATCTCGGTACCTAATGGCAGTCAGGCTACCTCTGGCAAGCACATGGAGGGCTGTGCGGCCCCCCTAAAGAAATGCCACCCCATTACTGACCCACTACCTAACCAGTCATGCTGGAGGATGTTGCAGGCAGCAGAAGGTTCTCCACGGCGTCTCCAGACCCTGTCATGTCTGTCATATGTGCTCAGTGTGAACCTGCTTTCATCTGTGAAGAGCACAGGGCGCCAATGGCAAATTTGCCAATCTTGGTGTTCTCTGGCAAATGCCAAACGTCCTGCACAGTGTTGGGCTGTAAGCATAACCCCCACCTGTGGACATCGGGCCCTCATACCACCCTCACAGAGTCTGTTTCTGACCGTTTGAGCAGCCACATGCACATTTGTGGCCCGCTGAAGGTCATTTTGCAGGGCTCTGGCAGTGCTCCTCCTGTCCCTCCTTGCACAAAGGCGGAGGTAACGGTCCTGATGCTGGGTTGTTGCCCTCCTACGGCCTTCCCCACGTCTCCTGATGTACTGGCCTGTCCCCTGGTACCGCCTCCATGCTCTGGACACTATGCTGACAGACACAGCAAACCTTCTTGCAACAGCTCGCATTGATGTGCTATCCTGGATGAACTGTCCTACCTGAGCCACTTGTGTGGGTTGTAGACTTCGTCTCATGCTACCACTAGAGTGAAAGCACCACCAGCATTCAAAAGTGACCAAACCATCAGCCAGAAAGCATAGGAACTGAGAAGTGGTCTGTGGTCACCACCTGCAGAACCACTCCTTTATTGGGGATGTCTTGCTAACTGCCTATTCTTTCCACCTGTTGTCTATTCCATTTGCACAACAGCATGTGAAATGGATTGTCAATCAGTGTCGCTACCTAAGTGGACGGTTTTATTTCACAGAAATGTGATTGACTTGGAGTTACATTGTGTTCTTTAAGTGTTCCTTTTATTATTTTTAGCAGCGTGTTTCTACAAATCGGTCCGACCTCTCTAAATTACTGAAAACGGTACGAGGAGAAGGAACTGACGTAGCCTAAAAATCTGGGCATCCCTGCCCTTTCTCTCTTCTCATTCACTTTGTGCGTGGTAGGCAATGGTCGCAGCGGCCTGGTTTTGGGATCTTTGCACTCTGCCATTCACCACAAGAAGTAGAGGAGTATCTACGCGGAGGCTAGAAAAAGTAAAACTCTGAAAAGCAGGAAGAAAAAAAAGAATGATAGTGAAAAATTTTAGGTAATGTGAGATTTTTTTAAAAAAACCATCAGTGTAAGTATCATACTTATTTGTTACATTTATTTGTTGCCTATCTCTCTACTCTAGAAAGCTTAAGTAATAAAAGGTAGAAAAACAAGAAAGCTTGTAAACAGAACTACAAGTATTCCTCAACTTACGACCAAAATTCAACCCAACATTTCCATAGTTAAAGATACGATCATCATCATTATCTTTTTTTAATGACCCCATAATCCCTTGCAGGGTGGAGTGTGGGCAACTGAATGGACCAGAGTGTTTACTGGCCGGATGCCCTTCCTGTTGCCAATGCAGAATTTTATTCAGCAGATAAATTCTCATTGTGCCCAGAGAAAAATATCTGCCTCTACCTAGGATCGAACTCACAGCCTCCTGATTGTAAGCCACCACACCACTCTCGGGTAAATATAAGATAAAGATAAGATAACCTTTATTGTCATTTTTTTACCATGGGCACATCGGCACACATTAAAAATGAAATCCTGTTGCTTTCTTTCAAAAGTTTATACATACGTACACATATAAACATGCTGTATACAAACATATTATATGTGTAGTGTCTCTCTTTTGAGCCAGCCTACTCGCATTTTACAACTTTTCTTGCACAGTGAATCATTGCAGTTGTTAAATTAGTAATCCAATTGTTAAGTGACTCTGACTTTGCTTGCTTAGATCTAGCAATATCTCAGGGGTTGCCACAAAGAAGAAAGGGTCAACTTATTCTCCAAAGCACCTGAAGGCAGGACAAGAAGAAATGGATGGAAACTAATCAAGGAGAGAAGCAACCTAGAACTAAGGAGGAATTTCCTGACAGTCAGAACAATTAATCATGGAAGAATTTGCCTCCAGAAGTTGTGAATGCTCCAACACTGGAAGTTGGACCAGAAGACCTCCAATGTCCTTTCCAACTCTATTATTTTGTACCAATAAAGGAGAATATTTGTAGCTCAAGGTTGAAATGAGGGATCCTTGGTGCTCTGAGCTTGCTTGTTTTCTTGCAGACGTTTCATTACCCTAACTAGATAACATCATCAGTGCTCAATAGCCCTGATGATTTTACTAGTTAGGGTAATGAACCGTTTGCAAGAAAACAAGCAAGCTCAGAGAGCACCAAGGACCCCCCCTCTGTTATTCTGTTATGTTATTCTGTGAGAAGATTGCAGAAGGTGATCACATGACCCCAGGACATTGCGGCCTTCATAAGTATGAATCAATTGCCAAGACTTTGAATTTTGATCACGTGATTGTGGGAATGCTGCAACGGTTGTAAGTTTGAAAAACAGTCATAAGTCATTTCTTTCAGTGCCGTTGTAACTTTGGATGGCTATTAAATGAACTGTTGTAAATCGAATTTACTAGTTATAAAACAATAAAGCAAACAATGACCAGGGAACAATCCTAGTTGTCTTAGAAAGATAATACTTCCCCTTGAAACATTTTTCTCCCCAAGTAACAGACAAGAGAATCATCAGAAAAACTTAACTGATACAAAGTGATGAAGAAAATGAAAGCTCACATACCTTGGTCTTTCTGTCTCCATTTTCAAGTGAATATTTCTAATACTTTTAGATTGAAATACAAGTATTCCTCAAACTTACAACCCTCCATTTAGTGACTATTCAAAGTTACAATGGCACTGGGGGGAAAAATGACTAGTGACCAGTCCTTGCATTTAGAATCTTTGCAACATCCCCCAATGGTCACGTGATCAAAATTCAGGTGCTTTGGCAGCCAGTGTGCATTTTTAGTACAGCTGCAAGATCCCAGGATCATGTGCTCACCATTTGCAATCTCCCCAGCTAGCTTCCGACAAGTATAGTCAATGGAGCAACCTGGATTCACTAAACAGATGTATGATTCACTTAACTGTAGTTATTCATTTAATGACTATGGTACAAAAAAAAAACTGTCGTAAAATCAGGCGCAGCTCATATAACAACTGCCTGGCTTAGGATCAGAAATTCTGGCCCTAATTGTCGGCATAAATTGAGGACAGTCTGTAATTCCACGTTGCCCATTGTAAGTTTTGGATTATTTGTGGAAGGCTCCGATTAAGTTTGAACATTATTCCCGGCATGACATAGGACAGACAAAAGGTGAATTGGGAATCGACTCACTTTGTTCTGGTGTTGGATGTGATGGTGTCGAAGATGAGGTTCAGGGATGGCCACCGAGTCCCCAATTAGGACACCCCAGCTTTGGACCATGTTGTAAACAGTGACAGCAAAACAAGGGCCTTCGATAGAGTCCACCAATCCAAAGGTGCTGTTGGAGAGCAGAAAGTGAAAAAATTGAAATAAATTAATTATTGTGCAATTTAAGTCAGATGTATTCAATACAGATCTAGTATGGGGTGTATGCTGTGCATTCAAAAGGTTACTGAGTCATAAATCTGAAGTTAATTGTCTATTTTATGCATAAAATCAATCAGTGGCTTCCAGTAAGCAATAAACATAGATACTGCCTTTTCTCTGATCAAAATTGTGACCAACCTAGACCAAACCAAGTCCAAAAGCTCTAGGGAATTTCTAAAGCCTGGCACTCTGACAAATTAGCCATCAATAAAAACGTAGACATAAACAATATCCAGAAGAGACAATCAAAAAGCCAAAAAGAAAGAACCAAAAGACCAAAACACCTCTCGATCAGCAATCAACATCCAGATGAGCATTAAATTAATGCCAATATTAACTTCAGACCAACAATCAAGGAGTAAACAATTCCCCAATGAAGGAACTGCCAAACCAGCTAACAATAAATCAAAAGAATTTCTAAGACCAGTCCAGTGGCAAACCATTAGAATATAAACTGAGAGTAAACCCCACTCCTTATTGTTACTGATGTTACTTTATATAGGTAATGAAACATCTGCAAGAAAACAACTAAGGACCCCTCATAGAAATCAATTTAGCCATCTCAGTAAGATCTATCATCTTCACCAACCATCCTTCCATTGAGGATAGTCCAAATCTTTCTATTTTTGTACTATACACAAATATATTATGCAATAATCTTGCTACAGTTGTCATACAGAAAAACAAAACCCCACAACATTTTTTGCAACTGTCTGCCCATCAATCCCAAAAGAAAAAACAACAATTCTGGGCTCAACTTGTATATTAATCTTTAAAATATTCTGAATTGCTGGAAGCTGCGGCTGCCATCTTCAGAAGGAAAGTGGTCTTTGTCTAGGGCAGGGGTGTCCAACCTTGGCAACTTTAAGACTTGTGGACTTCAACTCCCAGAATTCCTCAGCCAGAAAAATCCACAAGTTTTAAAGTTGCCAAGGTTGGACACCCCTGGTCTAGAGTCTGTGTAACATCGCCTCCTTTAGATGCCAGCCACGATTCCTAGTGAGCAATTATGGCAACTTTATGACCTGTGGACTTCAACTCCCAGAATTCTTGAGCCATCATGACTGGCTCGGGAATTCTGGGAGTTAGAAGTCCACAGGTCAATGTTGGCTCAGGAATTCTGGGAGTTGAAGTCCACATGTCATAAAGTCACATGTCATAAGGCCACAGTTGCTCATTTTTGCTCTAGACCAGGCCTGTGGGTCAGATGCGTCATGCACTGGCCATGCCCACACGTGGTTTAGCTAAGGGGGAAGTTGAAATACGTTGCGTGATGACGCCATGACAATGCGAGTTTTGATACCCCTGCTCTAGACCAAGGCCATTAAACCCCAAAGTTCAACCCTGCCCAATAAACACAGGCTGTGAAAACCAACACCAGACGTTGATGGTATCAGGGCAAACAAGGTTCAGAACACAATTCTATACTCACAAAGGCACTTTTTCTTCAGTAGTCAGGCTGAACAACACCTTCCCCAAGATCACAGTACCCGTGTTAACACCAGGCTGCAAGGCACTGAGGGATCGTCTCTGTAGTTCTACCTTCTGACCTGAAGGCCCTTGATAATGTCCGTCACCACACGGGCCCAGGTGGGAGCTTTGCAGACTTCCCAACATGTTTTGCAGCTTCTTGCCTTTCACCTTGCCCTAGAAGAAGAAAGAAGCAGAAACAAGACTTGTTGGCAGATGTGACATTACCTAATATGGACAGAGGACCAAAAAGACCTGCAGTAATAAATCAGCTTCAACAGTTTCGGTGCATGCCAGGCCTCACGTAGGCTGAAAACATGTACCAGGAACAAAGAACATCAATCAGCAACACGTCACCATGGGGTACTAACTGAACTGCAGGCGCTGATTTGCTATTTTGTACCTTCTAAACTGACCATCTAACACTGTGATTTGATGCTACTATGTGTCCACTAACATTCCTACTCATGTAACATGATGATTGGATAGAATTCACCGCTTGTGACGTATCACTATGTATTTTTAATAAAAGAGCTTCCCGAGCTCGTGATCGGGGTAGCTCACCCGAGATAGAACCAGCCTGGTGTCTTTCTTGATGCATTCGACCACCCAGTGGAAAGCCTTCCAAATGCGGAGCAAAGCCGCATCTGGTGACCCCGACGTGATCCGTTAAAAGAAACGAGTGCGTCTATCTTCAACCGCCTATCTCACCCGGCCGGACGAGCCAGTTGCAACCCAGGAACGCCGTCTCGTGTCACGGATCCCTCCCCAGGAATCTTCCGTGAAGAAGACATCCTCCCTTCAGGTGAGTATGGGCGGAAAGTTCTCCAAAGCGCAGATAGCACATTTGCAAGAATTAGGAGAATTAACGAAGAGCTCAATTCTTATTCTTAGGAATCAGGGCAAAACGCTCCCGGTTCCAACAAAGAAGAACCTTATTACCCTTTTGACTTACATTTACACACAATGTCCGGCTTATCCGGATAAAGGGTCCTTGAAAGTCTCCACATGGCAATGTTTGGGTGACTATTTTCATAATAATCCCAGGGCTCCGCCAAAGATTCTGACCACATGGCGAATAGTCATGGAATGTTTAAAAATCCATAGTTTAGCATTGACCAAGGCCCCCTCCCCAAAGGAGGGTCCTCCTCCTTATACAGCTGAAACCAAGACTAAGGACGCTCTCCCGTTAGAAGCTTCCTCCCCCACTGCTCCTGAACCCATGAGTCCTCCTAACTCAAATCCAGCGGAGGATCAGACACCCATGGGAGCGATCACAAAGCCATGGCGCAGGGACGCAGGGAGGGCTCTCTTACCCTGGAGGAGCTCTCTCTCTGTCCTGTTGAATATATAGGGGATGGAACCGAAAATATGGTGCCTGGACTTGAACCTTTACCCATGAAATTAATCAGAGATTTAAAACAAGCCGTGGCCATGTACGGCATCCAGGCACCATATGTCAGAGGCTTCATGTACACCATCAGCACCTCCTTTTTTATGCTACCCCAAGATTGGAAAGACCTTTTCCGTATGGTACTGACGGGACCGCAGTATGTTGTTTGGGAGTCAGACTTTCGCGCCGAAGCTGAAAGATTTGCCCGCGATCGTGGCGCGGCCGCGAGAGCGGATCAAATTTTTGGTACGGGCCGATTTACGGACTTAACAGCTCAGATGGCTCTCCCACAGCGTACTCTTGCCCTTATCAGTATCATAGCGGTCAAAGCCCTTGACAAAGTCGATGATCCTACCTCTGGCATCGTAGGATCTTTTTCAAAAATCACTCAAGGCTCACATCAGCCTTATGCTGAATTCATAGAGGAACTTCAGAAGGCCATTCAGAGACAAATCTCAATGAAGAAGCCCGTGAAGAGCTTCTGTTGAAACTGGCCATTGAAAATGCAAATGAAGATTGCAGAGGATTCTGCAGCTCTATCTGCCCGAGGGGGCTTCCCTCTCGGACTATCTAAAGGCTTGCAGAATCGTGGGAACTGTCTCCTACAATATGGAGCATCTGGCCATGGCCTTGCAGCAAGCAGGTTCTCAAAACAGGCCGGCCGGAAACTGCTTCAATTGTGGGAAGCCAGGCCACTTCAAAGCACAATGTAGAGCCAGGGACAATACACAAAACAACACCAAGCTAAACGATATGCCCAAGGTGCAAGAAAGGGTACCACTGGGCAAACCAGTGTCGCAGCAACATTCCTCAGCCGCAAGGAAACTAGAAGAGGGACGATCAGCCAGCCCCGCTCCAAAGGCTGACTCCATGTCTTTTCAACTAATTGCCTCCGAAGATATGGAAATCGACATTCCAGGCACTGTATACTTTCTTCCCACACGCCTGAAAACAATCCCTCCTGCCATAACACCCCTCATAATTTATCCCATCCGGGACCTCATGGCAAAGGGATTCATTGCATCTCTGTTTCTGAGAGATTCCGATGACTTTTCCTCAGTGGCCATGGCGGTAATTGGAAATACTCCCACCAAATTTAGCAAGGAGAACTAGTAGCAACCGCTGTTCCGGTACCTGTTAAAACAGCTGATGCTTGGGCATTTACTGTCCATCAAACGGTGGAACAAGCCAGGCCTGTGTTACAATTCACAATCCGTGACAAAGTCTTTTCGGTCTCTTAGATACTGGAGCTGACGTAAGTGTCATCCGAGCGGCTGAGTGGGCAGACGATTGGCCTTTGGAAACTGCCCCAGCCGCTCGGGAGTGGGAGGAGTTCAGCACGCCCACCGTAGCAAACACTGGCTACCGGTGAGTTCCTCTGATATTTCTCGCACTGCCTATCTCCAACCCTTGGTTCTTCCGCTACATACTAACCTGTGGGGCCATGATCTTATGTCTCAACTTAACGCAAAACTCATTATCGATTAATGGAATCTTTTGCTAGAACTCCACTGCAGCTACAATTAAAAACCACAGAACCTGTTTGGGTAGATCAATGGCCCCTCACAATAGACAAACTAGAGGCCCTGCAATCACTTGTCCAGGACCAAATTGTCAAAGGGCATGCTGAACCATCTGTCAGCCCATATAACACCTCCATTTTTGTCATAAAGAAAATGTCAGGGAAATGGAGGCTCTTACATGATTTAAGAGCCGTGAACACAATAATAAAACCTATGGGGGCGCTACAATGTGGTCTTTCAAATCCCAACATCATCCCTGAAAAATTTGATCTCATGGTCATTGATTTAAAGGACTGCTTCTTTTCTATCCCCTTGCATGTACAAGATCGCGCCTTATTCGCTTTTACACTACCTCGTTTAAACAACTCCTCTCCCTCCTCCTGCTTTCAGTGGAAAGTTCTACCCCAAGGTATGCTCAATAGCCCCACCATGTGTCAACACTATGTCAATAATGTCCTGCTACCCTATCGTTTCTGCCTTTCCACAATTTCTGGTGTATCACTACATGGACGATATCCTTGTTGCCGCTCCTGGTCCACCGGGTACGGTGTTCACTTCATTTTCCTTCCTGAAAGCCATTCTTGCAAAAGGAGGTTTGCATATAGCACCTGAAAAGGTACAAGTACTAGCTCCGTATGCATATCTGGGCTATAAAATGCTTTCAACTACTGCCTATCCTTCACTCCCCTCTCTGTCTCTACCTTCTCAACCCACCTTGGTTCAACTTCAGCAATATCTGGGTACCGTAAACTGGGCTCGACCTTTCCTGTCTTTAACCACTGATATTCTTTCTCCATTGTTTGAAGCCCTTACCTGGGGGAAAAAGCCTGCTGACATAATATCCTTGCAGCAACCTCAGCTTCAAGCATAACTCAAATAGAAGAGAATATCCGAAAAATATGGGTAGACAGAGCTGCTGCCAATACTCCTCTAGATATGGTCATTTTAGCCACCCCGAGGCTTATGACCGTAGCAGTAACTCAAAAGGACCAAAAACTCCACATCATAGAGTGGATCCATCTTTCCCATACGCCACGATGCTCCATCACTTCCAAATCAGCTCAATTGGCTCAATTGATCATAAAAGGCAGGAACCGTGCAAAATTACTTATGGGAATAGATATCTCCACACTTTTCATCCCTTTTTCGCTACAAATATGGGAATCTCTATTCCAAAACTCCCAGGAAATTCAGTTTGCCTTAGCCGACTGGCCTGAACTAGGTTCCTGCCACCCGCCCGCTGATCCACGTTTTCAAATCATTCGGACAATACCCATCTCTTTCTCCTCTCCCATCAGCAAAGAACCTTTGGTCAATGCTTTGACTATATTTGCTGATGGCAGTAGGGAACGAGGGGCATGCGCTTGGCAAAGAAATGGGGTGTGGCACACTAAAACCACCCCTGTGCAGACATCCCCACAAAGGGCTGAGCTTTCTGCAACCATATTAGTCCTCCAGAATTTTAACGAACCCCTCAACTTGATCTTAGACAGCCTATATGTTACCCAAATAGTCTCTACTATTCACGATTCTTACCTCTCTCCCGCTATTGATAAAAACTTTCTCTCTCTTTTTTTTACATTGCAACACCTTGTTGCACAACGTCAGCACCCCCTCTTTGTAGCACACATTCGCAGCCACCAACCCTTCCCGGGAATCCTCCAGGAAGGCAATGATGTGGCTGATCAAGCGGCTGCAGGTATCATGACCTCACACACACTAACTCCTTGGAAGAGCCATTCATACTTCCATCAAAACACTAAAGCTCTCATGAAACATTTCAACCTTACTATGGCTGAAGCTTCAGCCATTAGACAGCAGTGCCCCACCTGCAGTCAACAAGCCCATTCCATTCCCTTAGGGTAAATCCTGGCGGGTTGAAAGCCTGTGAAATATGGCAGATGGACGTTACTCAGTTTCCTCCGTTTGCCCCCTGGAAGTATCTGCATGTCACAATTGATACTTATTCAGGGTTTATAATGGCGACCCCGCAAAGAGGAGAAGCCTTAAAACATGTCATCAACCATTGCATTCGCACTTTTGCATCGTTTTGACGCCCAAATGAAATAAAAACAGATAATGGTCCTGCATACACTAGCACAGCTATGTCAGAATTTTGCACTAAGTGGCAAATTACCCACAAATTTGGGATTCCTTATAACAGTCAAGGACAAGCCCTGGTAGAGAGAGCTAACCTAACGCTAAAAACAGCGTTGGAACGACATTTGATCAAAGGAAAAAAAAACCTTGGCCTCCCGGCGATGCAGGACACCCTTAATCTCTGTCTTTATACACTCAACTTCCTCAATCTCTCCGGCACCCCTGCTATGACGGCAGCGGAGCGACATTTTTCCTCCCCTTCCTGATTCTCCCAAACCACAGGTATACTACCGCCAACTGCCAGACCCTACTTGGAAGGGCCCTGCTGGTCTCTCACCTGGGGTCGCGGCTACGCAGCTATCCAGCTTCCAGATCGTGTCCTGTGGGTTCCTGGATGACACGTCAGACCATACCACCCCAAAGTAGAAAAATCACCACCTGCAGACATATCAACATGATTCGTCCCGTTGCCTTGCCGACCCTCTTCCTCCTTCTTGCCGCACATGCCTCCAAGGTCTCCATTCCGTCTCGAGTGACATACTTCACGCCAGGCACCCCCTCCTGTTGACCTGCACCGCGTCTGGGGACATTTTCCCCCTATTTCAGATGGTCAACACTCCCTCAGCCATGGCTCCATATCTCCAGCAATGCTTCTTTCCAGATCAACACCTTTGAACACCCTCCTCGGACTACACTCCTCATACTTCGTCCTACTGCCACCACCTATTATTGCTCCGTCGACGCCTCTATGATTCCATACGTAACATTTATGACTCCTGGACAGTCCTCAGACCCGTTCACCTCATCGTCATCACAGACAATTGCGAATCAGCCTGACATTCATGTTCAGCCCCCCTTTCTACATTGGGTTAGAGATCGCAGAACCCCACCAGCGCGTCAGATGGCTTCGCCCCCTGCCTGATCAAAACCACACAAGCAGGCTTCACTCAACTAACTCTCATCTACCATACCCAACAACCAAGCAGAAGTGCCTTCCTACGGAAAAACTTGCCAAAAAAACGGGACCATGTACCATCTATGTAAAATGAACTCAAAAACCATTTGCTACGATCCCAAGACAGCTGTACGTCTCAACGTTACCTTATGGGCGGGACTTCCAAGAACCTCTGGCAGATCTGATCCTGAGGGGGAGGGAAAACTTTATTACCTAAACCACACCACCGTGCTCAAGGATGGTACTAACCCAATAGTTTTAACCTTTGATGTTTGTGTTGCTTGTTCTAAACCAGGGGGACATTCATGCGGGTCGATTGACTGGAAAACAACGTACGCCCGCAATCATAAATATTTGTGTCTTACACCCATTAACTGGGCCATAGGGAACCCCAATCAATGGATCCCTTGTGGAGGTTCCATCGAGTGCTCAGGTTGGTCTTGTGTCTGTGATTATACCAGGGGAGGGTACTCAGGCTGCAATCATCTGTCACATTTCAAACGAATATCAGGGTCTACCACAGACAATAAGGTAGAAATCACCATCTCCAGACAATACCCTGCCTTGGATACTTATGGTATAGGGATCGATGGCACAGGATCGGATCCAAACACTTACATTACCATAAAAACCGAAATAATATATGAAGGTAAGGAAACATCGTTAGACTGGTCGGTATATAATAATTTAAGGAAATTAGATAAAGCCCCTGATACCAGTGTTATTGCAAAAAACTTGTTCATGGATATGGCAGAAAAAATTGCAAAACAACTTGCAATAACCAATTGTTTTGTCTGTGGGGGAACCACCACAGGGGAACAATGGCCATGGCAAGCCTTAGAAGCCTCACCATCACTGTTCAATAACATGTCTTCTATAGGAAACATAACAGCTAGAACAGTTTCCGATCCACTTATCTGGACAATTACCACCAACTTACCGTATTTGCCGGCGTATAAGACGACTGGGCGTATAAGACGACCCCCAACATTTCCACTCAAAATATAGAGTTTGTTATATACTCTTAGATAAGACTACCCCCTCTTCCGCACACTTTCCACATACCAAATAAAAGGTAAAAGAACATCAGATTTGATTTCAACATGTTAATTTATATTCAAATGCTTATGACATGCAGGAAAACTCACAAGGCTGTGAAAGTATGCCAAATAATAGAACATAAGTAATTTTCCGATTCAGAGCAGGTTATAGTTCATAGTTTTATAAAATGTGTGTGTGTGCCTAAATTTCAAATTACCCATTTACCATGACTTGTCATGGACAGGCAACTTTATTAAAAGAATTCTATTTCAGCTAAGCCGGAAAGACACAAATAGGGCCTGCAGAAGCATAATTTTCACTCTGATATTAATTGTGGCAATGTTGCATTTTAAACTAGCCATGATTAATTATATCCAAATTTTCACACCCACACTCCCCTTCCTTTAGCTTTCTGAAACCCCACATTTGCAGATCCCATTTTAGCAATGCATCTAAGATTTGACTTGCCAGCCACTATCATTAAATTATGCTTGCTAAAATATGAACTGAAATATGAACTGAAATATGAACTATCCTGCAAAGCTGCCCATAATGAAGATAAGTTGATCTTGATGTCAATCCTCCTCAGCCTTTCACTTGTCTTTTACTTCAGGGTCCCCAACCGCCGGTCCGCCGGACCGGTACCCGAACGGCCACGGAACAAGCCTTACCGGGTCGCTGGTTGCTAGGCGCCGCCATCTTTTTTGGTAAAAAAGCAATTTTTAAAAAAAGATGGCAGCACCAGCTTCGGTGAGCTTTTCCGGGTAGAAAGCCATTTCTACCCGAAAAAGCTCACCTAAGCGCCGCTGATGCGACGAAAAATCACTTCGTGACGCCACCGGAAGTGATTTTCGTCAAAAAAGATGGCGGCGCTGCAGGTGACGCGGAACCGGGCGGCGCCCAGCTGACGCCGGAACCGGGCCATGGCGTCGAAAAGGTTGGGGATCCCTGTTTTACTTGATACCGCTGCCAAACCTGCTTTTCCATCGATACCAGAGTAAAAAGGTGACATTGCTCCCGCAGCAAGAGAAGACAATGTGGGATGTGAGAAAGAGGAGAAATCGCACTGAAATTAAGGAAATTAGGCGTTTGTGGTTTTTCCTTTCCCCTTCGGGACTGGATCTAGAAAGTTGTCATTTTAACATAATCGCTCCCTTCTTCTCTTCCCACCCCCAACCTCTGTTTCGCCTTTTAAAGAGAAAAAGACACCCATTCTGCTTTATTGTATCTGACATAGTGGGCTTTAGTTCAGAAGCTGATGTCACTCAACAGGCAAGTCCTTTCAGAAAAACGCCAGGCCCTGCCTGGTCTTACCCAACGCTGCTTGCCAGGGATCTGGCAGGAAAGAAGGAGTTCAGATCCTTTTCTTTCTAGCCTCTCCACCTGCCTTTCCCGAGTCCATCCAAGGCGTGCCTGAAAACCAGGTTGATTCTGGGTAACGTCTAAGCCCCAGAGGTGGGGTCCGATCAGTCCCTTTGCCCAGCTCCACAAAAGGTGAAATCGCCAGCGAAGCAAAACAAATGGAAGGAAGAAACCGAGCAAGCCGGGTCAAGAGCTGCGCTACCTCTAGCTGAGCCTTAGCGATAGTAGGGACCCACATCCCACCTCCGCCCCACCTCAGCGAGAGAGAGCCGGCCGGATTGTGGGCGTAATCCCTCCCTGGCAGAGCTACGGGTAACCAGCGCTCAAGGCTACAACTGAATGCAAAGTCCCCGCTCTGAGATCTGCAGCTACTTTACGAGGAACCCTTTGCAATTCGCCAGCGCCTGCTATGACCTCAAGGAGAGGGAGAAGCGAGCCTCCTCACCAACAAGGCGAAGAATATACCCGTATTTGCCGGCATATAAGACGACCCCCACTTGGAGGCATGTTTTTCAGGGCAAAAAAGTCGTCTTATACGCCGGCAAATACGGTAATTGGTAGAAACTGCTTTTCCCGAAATGGGTCCACTCCAGTAGGACACCTCCTTTGCTTAGGTACATGGGATAATTCCTACCAGATTTGGACAGCACCTGACAATGCTACCACCACACCTGCTAAATTCAACACCTCCCTCCTCCCTTATCTCAATGACACAACATCTTCCCAAATTTGGACAGCCCCAAATAATATGTATTGGATTTGTGGTAACCTAGCCTATCCATCTCTTCCAGCAGATTGGCAAGGATCATGTGCATTGGGGTGGATAAGACCTTCCTTTTTTCTCCTACCGATCTCCATTAAGCAAGAACTAGGCATCCCTGTGTATGATACATTATCCCGCAAGAAAAGAGACACTGATAATGCCTTTGCAGGCTTCCCCTGTCAATCAGAATATACAGGGGATACCTGGACCTGAGAGAGAATCGTCTGCACCTAGGCTTGGCCACTTGGGCCCAAGACGGGTCCTATGGGCATAGAACCCCCATATATATGATTAATAGAATTATTCATTTACAAGCTGTTTTAGATTTAGCAGGCCAACGAATAGATAAGGCTCTAAACACTCTAGCGACTGCTACAGACAAATTACGCACAGCTGTCTACCAAAATCGCTTAGCTTTAGATTACATACTAGCCAAAGAAGGAGGGGTATGTGAGTAGGTTCAATCTCACGAATTGTTGTCTTCAAATTGATAAAGTTGGCGAAGTAGTAGCACAATTAACAACTGAGATGCGACAATTAACCTATAATCCTGATCAAGTATGGCAAGGTATTAATCTTAAAAATATTTTTAGTTCCTGGTTCCCAAAACTACCAGGATTACAAGCCATAGTAGCTCTCATAGGTATGATTGCTGCAGGATGCGTTATTCTTCCATGTGTGTTACCAATTTTTATTCGCACTATATCCAATAGTCTGTCCTTGTTAGCTGAAAAGCGCGCTATTGCACAGGTTAATGCCCTCTGGGAAAAGGAGCCTCTGTACAAAGTCATACCCTCAGAAGACCCTGATGTGTGCACTCGCACAAGTTTTTGCATGGGCAATGACGAAGATCCAGAAGAATTTCCTCCATATAAAACTAAAACAGAGGAGATGCAGTAATAAATCAGCTTCAACAGTTTCGGTACATGCCAGGCCTCACGTAGGCTGAAAACATGTACCAGGAACAAAGAACATCAATCAGCAACACGTCACCATGGGGTACTAACTGAACTGCAGGCGCTGATTTGCTACTTTGTACCTTCTAAACTGACCATCTAACACTGTGATTTGATGCTACTATGTGTCCACTAACATTCCTACTCATGTAACATGATGATTGGATAGAGTTCACCGCTTGTGACGTATCACTATGTATTTTTAATAAAAGAGCTTCCCGAGCTGGTGATCGGGGCAGCTCACCCGAGATAGAACCAGCCTGGTGTCTTTCTTGATGCATTCGACCACCCAGTGGGAAACCTTCCAAATGCAGAGCAAAGCCGCAAAGACCCCCCCAAGTCTTTCAACCTTAATACCTTGTTTTCCAGGAATCCATTAAGTCTCTCAAGGAAATCCATGAGTTGCTGCTCCCGTAGTTGAGGTTCCAGCCAAGCCGGGTCAAGAGCTGCGGCCCGTGAAAAACCCTCCAGGGCTTCCATGTAGTTTTCTTCATACTTAAAAAGCTGCACACAAACCATGTAAAAAACAATGGATGATAACTTGGAGTGAAAGTGAAGCCTGTCTCTAGGATCCAAAAACTCAGCATCCTAATCCCAAAGGTGCTTTTTCAGGAGGCAATTGAGCCTTGTCTTGTTTTTTTTTCTTTTAGGATGCAAATGACCAGCTGTCTGCAATAAATCCTTCCATTTCCCCACCTTCCAGTCAGAACTGAAGAGCTTCTTGGATGAGAAGTGAAACATCTTCAAAGGAAAACCAGAAAGTCCAGTTGCCTCTTAGAAAAAAGCACCTGTGGCACAACTATGATCTGGATGACTGAGAATCTCCATAGACCTCTAGCATCCTAATTTGTAAATGAAAACCATATACAGGTAATCCTTCACTTACAACCATTCGTTTAGTAAAGATTCAAAGTTAAGGTTGGTTAGGGTGACGACAATGGAAGTGACTTACGGCGTTTTTCACGCTTACAACCATTGCAGCATCCCCATGGTCACGTGATCAAAATTCGAACGCTTGGCAACTGGCATGTACTTATGATGGTTGCAGTAACCCAGGGTCACGCGATCCCCTTTTGTGACTTACTGACTAGCGGTCAACGGGGAAGGCAGATTTGCTGAATGACCACATTACTAGCTTAACAACTGCAGCAATTCATTTAACAACCGTGAAAAGGTCATAAAATGGAGGAAAACTTAACTCAACAAATATCATGCTTTAGCAATGGATAACTGGGACTTTTCAAGGATATCTGTACTTGAGACCTTAGTTTGACTGACTATAACTCCCAGAGTCTTTGTTTTCAACCCTAGCTCTTAATAGGTTTAATTGAACTTCTGGGCATTTAGCCAAGAGCATTTCATACCTCGTAAGTGTTGCAAGCTAGATAAACAATCCACTCAGCACTTGTGAGGGAGAGCCATTGATAAAATCAGATAATATAGCCACTAGAAACTCCCTGCCCTGCCTCTGAAGGGATTAATTCCCAAATAAGAATGACGTAACTCATCAGAAACTCCACTAAGACTCCAAGACCCCCCTCACAGTCACTGCTATTAAGCCTGGTTTCACTCAACCTTTATTTAAGTATTAAATGCATGAAATAATAAACAACTTTTTGGTATATATCTTTTTTTAGATAATTAGGGCAAAAAAGCAATGTCAAGTTGGCCACACCCACCCAGTCACATGACCACCTAGCCATGCCCATCCAACCACATGATCACATAGCCATGCCCACCCAGCCACATGACCACCCAGCCAGTCATTAGGGCAGAGAGCCCCTTGCTAAAAAAATTGAAGCCTACCCCTGGTTGTAGGTCAATAGGCACCTAACAATAACTAATATAACTAACTTAATAATGAATTTAGATAACCAACAATCTAAATTGGTCTCTCCATGTCACCCTTAATAAGCATGCAAACCAGCATCTGCATTTCCCACATCAGATGAGGATTGCATTTCCCACATCAGATCTTTTTCCTTCTGTCCTGGCCACTTTTTACAGAGGCACGATTGAAAGGGTTTTAACCAATTGCATCACTGTTTGGTTTGGTGGCAGCAATGCCTCAGATAGAAAGTCCCTACAGAGAATGGTAAGGGCAGACGAGAAGATTATAAGAAGCTTGCTTCCCATTATACAAGATGCTGCTTATAAGCGCTATGTGCTTAAGAGCTTGAAATACTGTTAGAGACCCCCATACACCCACTCAACGGTCTGTTTGTTGCTCCCCTCTCAGAGGAGACTTCAAAGTATTTCCAGCAGGGGTACCTGATTCTATTACAACTCTGTTCCCTATGTCATCCGTCTGGTAAACTCGCAAGATTCATTCTTCTTGCCATGTACATATATACATCCAAATTAGACCATGTTGTTTCTCTGTATCATATATATGGGTATGTGTATACATGCATGTGTGTGTGTGTGTGTGTGTGTGTGTGTGTGTGTGTGTGTGTGTGTGTGATGTTTATGTAGTGTATATTAGACCCTTTGAGATCTGTATGCAATGAAATTTCATTTTAATGTATGCCGATTAGTGTACATTTAAATGACAATAAAGTTATTCTAAGTTCTAAGTATGTCTGTTGATAGAATTGCTTATTATTATTATTTATTATTATTACCTTTATTGTCTAAGTACATGTGTACAATGAGATTGCTTGTAGAATGCCAGGCTTGCCACAGTTGTTAAGGGAATCACTGCAGTTGTTAAGCTAGTAACACGGTTGTTAAGTGGCTTCCCCATTAACTTTGCTTGTCAGAAGGTCGCAAAAGGGGATCACACAATCCTGGGACACTGCAATTGTTGTAAATATGAGTCAGTTGCCAAGCGTCTGAATTTTGATCACGTGAGCATGAAGATTCTACAATGGCCCTGAGGGTGAAATGCCGTTGTAAGCCACTTTTTCCAGTGCTGTTGCATCTTCAAATGGTCACTCAATGAATGATCAAGGATTGCCTGTAGTCAGCTCCCCATCTTTCTGTCAACAAGGGTTTCTGCTCCAGTGACTTTCCTAGACTTTTACGGAGATCCTGGGAGTTATATTGTGTTTGATGTTGTCCTTTCCATATTTTTTTAATTATCTGCCTGCAATCCTGGGAATTGCTGATGGTGCTTCATCCAAATCCCAGGTTTTTAAGAACAGATTGGACAACCATTAGTCTGAAAAGTATTGTGTTTCCTGCCTGTGCAGGGGGTTGGACTAGAAGACCTCTAAGGTCCCTTCCAACTCTGTTACTCTCTTAAATACTAAAGCTACTTAGCTTCCAAGTCCAAATCAGATCAGGAGGTGGTATCATGTCCTCATTGTGAGCAATCAGAACAAAGATCCACCCCTCCAAAATAAGAAAGTGGTTTTCCAATCAACAACTTAGCCACATTACACTTAGGAATCACCAACTATGATCCTAAAGCTTTTCTTGATGGATCACTCATACATTAACCAACTTCATGTTGCCTTCTCTATTCCATTTCCTTACCGTGGCTCGATTGAGATGCAAATCTGGATTACAAGAAGCAGTGGAGTCCACCTTTTCCTGTTACAAATAAATAAACAAAGCACACACAATCAGCACTGCCAGGTAGATATAAAGAACAAATTCATTTGCAAGGAATATTCTTCCTCCCTCAAAACAAGAGGGGGTTCAACCTATTCTCCAAAGCACCTAACGGTAGGACAAGCAATGGATGGAAACTAATCCAGGTGAGAAGCAACCTAGAACTAAGGAGAAATTTCCTGACAGAAGAATTAATCTTGCCTTCAGAAGTTGTGGGTGTTTCCAATACTGGAGGAAACTTTAAGAAAAGAACAAACAATCATTTGTCTGAAATGGTATAGAGCTTTCTGCCTGAGCAGAGGGTTGGACTAGAAGACCTCCAAGGTCCCTTCCAACTCTCCATGTCTGCCTACTCTACTCTATATTCTACTCTACTCTACTCTACTCTATGTCTATTCTACTCTACTCTATGTCTATTCTACTCTAGTCTATGTCTATGTCTGTCTATGTCTATGTCTGTCTATGTCTATGTCTACTCTACTCTATGTCTATTCTGCTCTATTCTAGGTCTATGTCTTTGTCTACTCTACTCTATGTCTATGTCTATTCTATTCCTATTCCATTCACTCCACTCCACTCGATGGTTGTAATATCCTGTGGTCGCCTGATTGTCATTTGTTGGAGAACCAGGACAACTATTTGTCTGAAATGGTATAGGATCTCCTGCTTAAGCAAGGGGTTAGACTAGAAGACCTCGAAGACCCGGTGTGCTCACCCGCCATTTGGGCGTAACTATTCCCCTTCCCTCCCTGCTGGTCTGCAAAGACAGAAAGGTTGGGGGAATCGCTGATCTATAATTTTACTACAGAGGCTTAACTTGTACAACCATCCCTTCCTCCCCATACCACAACTTTGTCTCGGGTCCCCCGCCAGCACCTACTGCTTGAGCATAGGCACTCAGTGCTTGCTGAGAGATCTTGGGGTTCTGTCCTGTATTGAAGAACAAGGAGAGGTAGGCGTTGCCCAACACATCTGTGGAATGAAGAAAACAAAATTAGCCACTTGCATATCCCCTTGCCTTTTCTGCCCCTATCCCCTGCCTGGGCTATGTTGTGATTCGTTGACTACCAGTTCCACGGAGTCAGAGGAGATGGAGGGGGTGCCTGGTTTACCATCTGAGGAGCAGAAGGGCTCAGGGCCAGATGCAAGGCAGGGCTCCTCTGCTCACTGTTTTTGGGGGAGGGTGAGCTAAGTGAGGGGGAGGAACAGCTGGGGCCCGTTCCAGATGCGCTTATGCGCAAAGAAGTGAGGAGAAGACAGCAATGCAAGACTGAGGGTCAGCTATCCAGGAAACGAAGGAGACATGATGACAAGCCTCTCCCTGCCTGGGATACAAGGAGGAGTGGGGGAGACACAACAACCGTTCATGCTCCAGAAGAGATGCCTTCAGTGGATTCCTTGGCCAGGATTTCTTTCTACTATCCAGGTTGGCCCAGGTTGTGGGGATTGAAATGCTAATTGAAGCTCCCTGCAGGGACTGCTACAGCTTGCGAAACACCTAAGGATGTGTGTGACCTGGGGCGTTGTCAGTGAATACCGTGCATTCCTGCCTTTCTAAAATAAAAAGGGGTTTCTCCCCTCACAAGCGGCGCTCGCGAAGTCTGGGTCAGGACAGGCTAATAGATTGCATAGTAAAACTCACACCAAGAGCGTCCGTCGTGCACGTCCATCTGCACAGCCAGTTTGGCTTGCCGCACGCTGTCCATCACGTTTTGTACATGTTCATCAGGAGAAGTGGTGTGCAGCTGCCGTAACACCATGGAGAGGTTCTGCAAGGAGCCTTTGTTCTTACACTGAAAGGAAAAATAAGTTTGGCTACAGGATGAGATTCCTGTATAAAGCGAAGACTTAATAAGATCCAAATGCAGGCAGTGCTTTATTTACCATTCATTTAGCAATTGTTCGAAATTACAGAGCATTGGGGGGGAAATGGCCAGTCCTCGCATTTACAACTATTGCACTGTTACATGATCAAAATTCAAACACCTGACAAACTGGTATGTAATTACAATACAGGTAGTCCCTCGACTTACCACCAACTTTCCATTGCAAAGGGGAACATTTGCTAAAGCATGGCAATTGTTAAATGAGTTTTTGCCTCCATTTTGCGACCTTTCTTGCCACAGTTGTTAAGTGAATTGCTGCAGCTGTTCAGTTAGTCACACAGTTGTTAAGTGAATCTGGCTTCCCCCATGGACTTTGCTTGTCAGAAGTTCGCAAAAGTTGATCCTGTGGCCCCGGGACATTCCAACCATCACAAATATGAACCAGCCGCCAAGCATCTGATTTTTGATCACTTGACCAAGGGGATGCTGTAAGGGTCGTAAGTGTGGGAAATGGTCATAAGTCACTTTTTTCCAATGCCCTTGTAATTTTGGACTAAATGAACTGTTGTGAGTGGTGTGGTGGCCTAGAGGTGGAACTTTCGCCTCACAATCAGAAGGTTGTGAGTTTGATTCTAGATAGAGGCTGATATTTCTCTCTCTGGGCTCAATGAGACTGCTGCAAACACCGCATTGGCAACAGGGAAGGCCAGTAAACACTCAGCTCCATTCAATTGTCCCAACTCCAACCCCGCAAGGGATTATGGGGTCATTAAAAGACTAAATGAACTGTTGTAAGCTAAGGACTACCTATAGTTGTAGCAGCCTGGGGTCATGTGGTTGCCATATGTGATATTCCCAACTGGCTTCCAACAAGCAAGTTAATGGGGGAAAGGTGAATTGTCACATGATTCACTTAACATGATTCACTTAACGCTTCAGTGATTTGCTTAACAACCAGGGCAAGAAAAGTCATAAAATCTGGTGCGACTCATTTAACAACCACCATGCTTACCAATGGAAATTCTGGTTTCGATTCTGGTCTGAAATCAGGAATCCACGTTTACCCAAATTATTGTTTGCAGCATACAGAAAGTCTTAGACGCGCAACCACCTCTTTGAAGTTACAACAGGACTGAAAAAAGTGACTTATACTTATAACCATTGCAATATCCCCATCGTCACATGATCAAAACTCGGATGCTTGGCAACTGGTTCCTATTTATGAGGGTTGCAATGTCCCAGGGGTCACATGATCCCCTTTTGCGACCCTCTGACCAGCAAAGTCAACGGGGAAGCTGGATTTGCTTAACAACTGTGCTATTAATTTAACAACAGCAGTGATTCACTTAGCAACTGTTGGAAACAAGGTGTTAAAAACAGGGCAAAACTCACTTAATCGTTGTCTTGCTTAGCGAAAGGAGTTTGGGGGTTCATCACAGTCATAAGCCAAGGACTTCCTGTATTTTTTTTTTTGTCTCTGAGAAGTATTTTACTTGATCTACAGAATGCCATTGGAAAAGCCAGAGGTTTCCAAACAATCCTTCACACAAAAGAACGCTTTGATAGCAGAGAACCGAAAGGGAAGCTTACATGGCCAAGCGCTCCGGAGAAGCAGGTATGAGCTGCCGAGACATCACCCTTTTTCCAGTAAACCTCGCCTAATTGATTCCACGCTTCCACCAATTCCGGGTCCAGCTTGACCGCTTTGGAGAGCAATTTTTCAGACTGGGCGTTATAGTATGCTGATACATTCAAAGCTTTTCCTTTAAGCATCAATGTGTAAGCTTGCCCTTCTGAGAGGCCTAGGAGAAGTGGAGGGGATAAAAGTAAGAGATAACATCTATATGTTATCATCCAAAAAAAGAAACAAAAACAAAAACAAAAAAAGTCCACCTAATATTGAGCTGTAAGTACCATACATTTCTTTTTGGCAGGTCTTTTTTCTCTCTTCCATTTACTGATCAACTACATATTAACAGAATAACAGAGTTGGAAGGGATCTGGTAGGCCATCTAGTCCACCCCCACCACCCCCAGCCCAAGCAGAAGACTCTACACCATTTCTGGCACATTTCTGTCCAGTCTCTTCTTGAAAGCTTCCAGTGATGAAGCTCCCACAACTTCCGAGGGCAAGCTGTTCCATTGGTTGATTGTTCTGTCAGAAAATTTCTCCTTATTTCTAGGTTGAATCTCTCCTTGATCAGTTTCCATCCATTATTACAGATGTTTCTCACTGATATAATTCAATATAAAAACCATACAACTAGCAAATGATATACACAATATACTTCAGATAACTATGTTGATCTGAATTCCAGATATAAACTTTCATGGTTTTTATTCTATCAACCGATAGGCCGATACAGGTAGTCCTCATTTAACAACCCACAATTGGGACTGCAACTGTGTCATACAGTGAAACATCTGTTAAGGAAAATGACGTTCAACTGCACCAGAGTTATATCCGTTCCACTATGATTATTACATTGTATGAATCACATGACGTGACATGACGTGACCACGAATTGCAATTTCCTGAAGGATTTCCCATCGCTGATGCTTGAGGGAAGCTGCCGATGAAGGTCTGAATACTTCTACCAATGATATTTCCATTTTTTTCTTTTTAATAAATTTACAGATCTTTCTAAAATTCTGTTTTCACTTTTTCTTTCAAGGTACTAATAAGAAAAATAAGAAAAAAATGAATTTCAACAACTGTAGAATCAGGCTTCAGCATAACGAAAGTGAGGTCTGAATACTTTCTAAATGCAATGTGTGTGTGTGTGTGTGTGTGTGTGTGTGTGTGTTTGTTGACGGTTTCCCAGAAGCATCTGATGGCTCATTATGGGAAATAGGATCTAGACTAGCTACACACAATCTATGTGGGGCTACCCTTGAAAACCACTCAGAAGTTACAACTGACCCAGAACGAAGCTGCACACAGTGTTGGAATTGGCCCACATTACAACCCTGTTGTGTGAGTTGCACTGGCTTCCAGGTGCCTTTCAGGTGCAATTCAAAGTGCTTTAAAGCGCTACATGACATGGGACCAGGCTATTTTGTGAGTCAGGCTTTCCCTGAAGGTATTTACCTCGCTCACTAGATTGGATAGGATAAGCAAGTTCCAGGCCTCATTTGGCCGTCAAGAGAACCTGGGAAGCTTGCCATTTTTATGGCTGTCTCCATGGGATATCCTGCCTCCTACAATCGGACAGGCCCCCACTTTCTTAACCTTCCAGAAGGCCATTAAAACTTGGATTTTTACCCAGGGACTAGGATAGAGGGGTGAATTGTTGGGGCACCCTGGAAGATTGGTTGAAGCACCAGGTTTTAGCAATAGGACTTAGACTTGTATACCACTTCATAGTGCTTTACAGCCCTCTCTAAGTAGTTTTACAGTCAGCATACTACCCCCAACAATCTGGGTCCTCATTTTACCAACCTCGGAAGGATGGAAGGCTGAGTCAACCTTAAGCTGGGCAGGATCAAACTCCTGGCAGTGGACAGAGTTAGTGATAGCATTTAGACTTATATATCACTTCACAGTGCTTTACAGCCCTCTCTAAATAGTTTTACAGAGTCAACATAGTGGCCCCAACAATCTGGGTCCTCATTTTACCAACCTCAGAAGGATGGAAGACTGAGTAAACCTTGAGCCGCTCAGAATCGAACTCCTGGAGTGAGCAGTGAGTTAGTCCTGCAGTACTTCATTCTGACCACTGCGCCACCATGGCTCTTATTTTATTTTTTTCTTCTATGGTTATTATGCTTTTTGTCATTTTACTGTCGTTGTGAGAGCCCAGAATTCTTTTAAGATGGGTGACCACACACATTTTTTAAATGTATACTTAAAATAAACAAACAACAAAGACTTTTGGTAGCCAGGTAATGAAGAATTACAGTATCAAAAATGAAATGAACAAAATTTTGGTATCTGGGATTGGATGTTTGGGGGGAAAGGATTATACTATAATTATTTGTCAGATCTACTTGTGTCAAGTGTAAAGAATCAGGACCATTCATGTAGGCAGGTGCATAAATGATTTATTGAAGCTTATACACAAGAATCTGGTCAACTAACAGTCAGCACCAAATTGGCACTAGATAAGGGTTAGTGGAATTCAAGCAATTCAAGCAATCTTAAGACAATGCAAAGATTCTAAACTGATGATGCATTTAACTCCTGCTCCAGCTCTGCCTGCTCTGTTCTTACAACTTCCTACCTTCTATCAAGGTACTAGACTCAAACATATTCAATTCTATGAATGCATCCGTCATAAGTACTGGGACAGATCAGTATGGGGAGACATGATAGCAGTCTTCCAATATTTGAGGGGTTGCCACAGAGAGGAAGGGGTCAAGCTATTTTCTAAAGCGCCTGTAGGCCAGACAAGGAATAATGGATGGAAACTGAACAAGGAGAGATTTAACCTGGAAATAAGGAGAAACTTTCTGACAGTGAGAACAATCAACCAATGGAACACCTTGCCTTCGGAAGTTGTGGGAGCGCCATCACTTGAAACTTTCAAGAAGAGATTGGACTGCCATCTGTCAGAAATGGTGTAGGGTCTCCCCCTTGGGCGGGGAGTTAGACTAGATGACCTACAAGGTCCCTTCCAATTCTGATTATCTGTTATCTGGATGCATGAATGATCCATTGTCAAGGCTACAAGCTTGTTTTTGATTGCTAAAAGGCTAAGAGAAGTCATACATGGACATTATGAGTAGTATATTTGAGGGATCTAGTAATGAAACAAAACAGATGCCTTAAGATGAAGATACGGAAATGCAAGTTATGTGTGAATTACCATCTATGGCTTCCATTTTTTGAAGAGTCTTCTCCATCTCTTCCTGAACATCCTGTTGTTTTTTCCCAGCATCTTCCACACTGTGATTCTCAAAATAATGATCTCGGAAATGATACAGGTGGTCAACCAATTCCTATTCATAAATGGATAAATACTATCAGATCTCCCAATAGGGATGTCTTGCTGATACAAAATTCACTGACATTTGTGATGCAATTGCCAAACTGGCAAACCCAGGTTGCACACCATAAACTAAGCATTTATCAGTCTCTAAGCTAAAATGTAATTGCCCAATTTGAAATTTATTGCATCCATTCCGTGCAAACCTGGCAGCACCACCAATAAAATGCCTATCGCTATGTTGACTTAGTAACAGATAAATAAACATGAAAATTCAAAATACAATCAGGTAAATCAGTCCTCCATTTAACGTACATCGCTCAGTCAAGCACAACTTTTTATGGGAAAGGAGAAAAGTTAATTCAAACTATACCGCACAGAACCACTATTTTTAGGTTACAAAACCAACCAGCATTTAACTCCTCATGGAATAGGCCACAGATTAACCCAGAAATCTTTGATCCCAAAGATTGCCAGGTCTGAAAGGATGGCTTACACCGGACACAACAATTAAGAGCAAATTTCTCTGATAATTCTGACATCTTGGGAATCAAAACCTAGAAAGGGGCAGCCTTACCTCCAACAAAGCAGGAGGGCAAACACACCTTGCCAATCCCTTTCTAAATGTATTTCAACTTCTAAATCACCACCCGCCCGCTCTGCCTACTTCATCCACACTGCCTACATTTACTAAACCAGATAAAAGGATAAATGGCGCCAACCGCCCTGCTTTTTTCTCGTCCGCGACTTCTTAAAACGCCGCTTAGCTTTGCGGGTCCTGCGACCCTTCGGTTACTTTTACCTGCCTTCATAAATCCGGGAAAGCTCTGGAGCTTTGCTCCGTCTCTTCCCCAGAACAGAGACGCGGGAATTTTCTTACTATTATTAGGATTATTTTAATCGTGGCTTTTAAAATGCAGAAGGGAAGAATAGCTTCTTTTGCTCGTCGTTATACCTGCAGACGTTGCCGGGCTTGCGAGTTCTCTTCTTCGTCCTCGGCCATGTTCGCTGAGGCCTCCGCCCTCCCTTTCCTGCTTTTCTTCCTCTTTCTCAGGCTTGCAAGCACGGAGGGAGGTAGAGGCCTCTAAAGGCTCGGAGGAATCTAAGCAGTCCAGACGGAGGGGGGAGGAAGAGGCCTTCGCCCTGTCGCTTACGCTCCCCCCTCCCCGCCTCATTTTCATAAGAATAACAGTTGGGAGGTACCTTGGAGGTCTTCTAGTCCAACCCCGTCCTCGTCTAGTTGTAACAGCACTGAAAATAAAAGTGATTTACAATTGGTCCTCACACTTAATCAGCGTCAAAGCATCTCCACGATTATTTAATCAAAATTTGAGCGCTTGGCAACCGGTGTATATTTACAATGCAACATCCCGGGGTCATCTGGTCGCCATTTGCAACCTTCCCAGCTGGCTTCTGGCGAGCAAAGTCAATGGAGGAAGATGGATTTGCTTAATGATTCACTTAGCAATCATGGCAAAATCCTTGGCCTAGTTTTTCCAATAGAATGGGATGGGATGGGATGGAATAGAAAAATAGAAAAACAGAATAGAATAGAATAGAAAATAGAATAGAATAGAAAATAGGAAAATAGGAAAATAGAATAGAATAGACTAGAGAATAGAAAATAGACTAGAGAATAAAATAGAATAGAGAATAGACTAGAAAATAGAATAGACTAGAAAATAGAACAGAATGGAATAGAAATTGGACAGAACAGAACAAAACAGAATAGAGAGTTGGGAGAGACCTTAGATGTCTTCTAGTCCAACCCTCTGTTTAGACAGGAGGACATACACCTTTTCAGACAAATGGTTGTCCAATCTCTTCTTTAAAACCTCCAATGTTAGAGCACTCACAAACTTCTGGAGGGTATTCTAAGCAAGGATTCTGCTTAGATCAGTGTCTCTCAGCCTCAGCAGTTTGAGTGGACTTCAACTCCAAAAATTCTTTTTTTAAAAGAAGTCCATCCCTGGAGGTTTTAAAAAAGAGATTGGACAGCAATTTGTCTGAAATGGTAGACGCTTCTGCTTGAGCAAGGGGTTATTTAATAACCCCTTCAACTAATAAAGTTGGAATTAATAAAGTTGGAATACAAATAAATACATTAATAAAACTGGAGTAGAAATAAATACATATGTTCACCATTTGGAGTTGTTTGTAAAATAATAAAGGCAGGATACAAATATATAAATAAATTTCCTCATTGTCCATGTTTCTATATCAGCCCACTCTTATGAGATTTCATTTTAAGCAGTAAATGCTTTTTAGGTCCATTTTGCCCATCTTAACTTTCCTTTGATCGGGTGATTCTGGAAGTGTAAGGACAAAGCAATGTAATGAGTTACAGTGAGATCAAGATTTGCATTTACCATAAACCCATTAAAATAAATGGATTTAATAATCATTACTAATTTAATGCCCATTTGAGATATTCTACATGTTATAATCCAACATAGAGAAAATCATGGACGATTATAATCCAATCCTTTCAAACAGATAAAGTGCTTGAAGCAACGCAGCCTTCATAATTTAGGTCCATTTAAAGAAACTAATAAAAGGATTCTCCCTTGACATCCAAGGGGTAAAGGAGGAGGGGGGACTATTTTTAATGATCAGAAGCGCTTTATGCTTACTCACAAAACACAAAAAGGATATCCACAGATGTTTATACCAATAGAAATGTACACACACAGGTAATAACTTTTCCCTCCATATATTTTTATTTAGAAGTAGCAATGAACAAAAGAAACAAATCCTTGCAAATATGTTTACACACCCATAGAAGAAAATATGCTACTTTAAGATATGAGAGTTGAAAACAGTCATCAATGGATTAAAACATTATAACACATTTGTTAAAATAAACAATTTGAGCACTAATTAACCTGAATCATAATGCATAATAATTAAATCACTGAGAATGTGTCGGAACTATTGTGTTTACAAGGAGGTTGCTATGTGATACAACGACAAGATTTATACTGTAACAACTCATGCACATGTAAACTACAGTAACCCAGTACACTATCTAAATGTTCAAAAGAATATTGACTTTGCAAGGTGTCCCTCTCTTGCTTTAACATATGACATGACTTGGGAAATATTTGACATTCACTGATATAATGAAAATTTGGTTTCTAGCTTTGAGATTTTGTTTGGTTTGAAACCTCAGGCCCATAAATACGGTATTGGATTTTCAGAAAGTTCTGCAATTAAATTGAAATGCACATTTGGCTTTACATTCTCTTAATTTTATACGCTCTGCTGCCTCCTGTGTAGTGTTCCAAATTGTCAGGAGAGGCAAAGGAAAAGAAGCCACTGGCAGACTCGCCGATGGGTGAAGAGGAGGCAAAGAAAGGTTTGAAATGGAAGTCCCCCTCACCATGCTGGCCCTGGATAGGTGTAGTGTTCTCAGTGAGCCTGGCAGCGTTACCTAGAACATATGAGTGAAAGGCATGATATTAGAGTAGGGCTTAAATTTCCTCCCCTGGAAAAAAATGGCATTGTTAACCACATACATACCCATAATAAGGGCCAGATTACTCTCAGGTGGGAGATCCTTAAGCGGAATCTCTCTTTATTTTTAAAGTAAACCATATTACAGCTACAGACGGTGGGAATCAGAAGATGCTAGGAAGAAGTTGCTAAAAAAAAATATTTCTCAGTTTTCCAATTTAAAAAACTCCCAAAGCTATTTGCTCCAGACAAGATAACATGCAAATATCAATTGGCACTGTGTTTATTCTGAAAACACTTAATATCCAGATGGTTTTAAAATAGCTTAGATTCAAAATAATATCTAAAAGTTAATAGGATTAATTTTTACATTTCAGGTTACAATTCCCAAACCCCAAGACAAAACAACACACTGCTTTTCTTTAAGTTGTGCACTGCAATCTATTGATGGATTTAGTATGATGCAGTGCATATTTAGTATGATGCAGTGCATGCACGTAATCAGAAAAAAAACATAATCAGAAAAGGCAAATGTAATTTTCCTTATGGTGGTGCATTGACACAATGTAAGTAGAGAACAGTTAGTGAAATGTGATAATTAAAAGTTCTAGTTAACCACAACGTTGAGATAATACATCTTTAAATTGTTAGGAAAGCCAGATGTTTGGTAAGTTATTAATAGGAGCACAACATAGCATATAATACTTGCCACATACTTGTCTAATGTCTAGCGTCCTTATCAGTTCTGAGTCATTTTAATAATGTTCTGTGTGCATGGATGACACCCAAGCATTAATCACCCTGTCATTGAAGTGCTTGTGAAGGATCATACTAAAAGTCACCGTTCTTACCCAGAGGGAAACCAAAGACAGCAGGTTGAGGCATCATGGGAGCCCCTTGGTTTGCCTCCTGATTGGCTACAGCAATATTCCGTAATCTCAGGCTGTCATACAAGCCCTGCAGTTTTTGGTACTGACGATTACGCTCCATGAGTTTCTCTGAGAGCTCGGTGAATTTCTTTTTATATTCCTCCAATACTTTCTTTAAGGAAGAGATTTCACTCTTCATTGATATTAGCTCCATATCTTTGCTCTGGAGTTGCTGGGTATAGACTTTCTCCATCTGCTTCAGATGGCCCTCTGCTTTGCTGTAAGTATATTCTTGATACAAACGCTCTTGATGGACCTACATGGATAAAAAGAATAAGTGCAGGTAGTCCTCTACCTACAATCACAATTGAGCCCAAAATTTAGGCTGTTAAGTGAGACATTGGTTAAGCAAGTTTTGCCCCATATTATGACCTTTCTTGCCACAGTTGTTAAGTGAATCACTGCAGTTGTTTGTAACATGGTTGTTAAGTGAATTTGGCTTCCCTGTTGATTTTGTTTGTCAGAAAGTTGCAAAAGGGGATCACATGACCTTGGGACACAGCAATAGTCATAAATATGAACCAGTTGCCAAGTATCTGAATTTTGATCACATGATTAAGGGGATGCTGCAAAGATTGTAACTGTGAAAAATGGTCATAAGTCACTTTTTCTGTGCCATGTAACTTTGAACGGTCATTAACGAACTGTTGTAAATTGAAGACTACCTGTAGAAAGGAGTAAGATTTGGGAAGATTTGGATGAAATTATTTTTGTCGTTCAATTCAGCATTCTATGTGTCTATGGAGATTCTTAATCCTAAATTGATCTATCTATCTATTTATCTATTCCATTTCCATAACCTCCTATCTCAATCAATGACTCTGGGCGGTTTACAATTAAAAACAAAAGTGTGTGTATGTGTCTGTGTTTGTGTATTACAATTAAAAATACTGAACATCTTTAAAAACAATAAAAATTATAAAAACATTCAGACTAAATATATCTAGGGGCAGAATACCCAGGTAGTTTTTAAGTAAAGAATTATTTCTAACTCAAACTGTTGTTACTGGATATAATTTACCTGATAAGTCCAGAAAGCCAAAGCCCTGGAGCTGATATCTAGAATAATTTCTGGGCGCAACCCAGCTAATACCATGGCTTTATATTCCTCTGAAGGACTGAGCTCTGTTCGAACAATATCCAATTTGCCAGAGAGGGCACTGGTGCAAGCTGGACAGACTGCTGGCGATCGGCTGAACTCTCCACTGCCATGTTGGTCACAGAAGATATGTGAGCAGGCTGTGACCCACGCATAGCCTGAAAGCTTGACACGACATTTGCGATAATTGCAAAGAAGCATATCCTCACAGACAGACATATTGCTGCAGCCAAGGCAAATGTATTACAAAGGATTCTGTAGAACAGTTACATAGTAGTCACTATACAGTATCGCATTGATAGGGAAAAATACAGTATATTACTGTCAATGTTTTTAGACTTCTTATACGGTTTAGCCTTAGCACAGACGTAAATTTAGGAAAAAAATATGGTCAGTTGATCAGACTCAGAACTGGCATTCAGAAGGGTTTAAAACCATTTCCCCCCTTCAAACACAAACACATTTGCTATTATAGTACAAGAGCACACATAAATCTTCTGAACTACATTTCCCAGCATCCCTTATGGCAATATAATAAAGCTAATAAACACATTTGCAACATCTAAATAATCAAAGAAATATAAATTGATATGGTGAATCAAATAAAATAAATGAAGCAAAACAACCTGCCTCAAACAAACCCAGTTGCCTTCCAAATTCTGTTGAAGTACTGTTTTTGTCATTCCCAACCAGTTTGACCATAAGAGCTAGTCCAATATATCTGAAAGAATTAATTTGGTGAAAACAGAAATAATGAAGAGATACTTTAGACTCCAGAGTATTGTTTCAAAACAAGGCTATAAAAGTATGGCTAAGAAGATAGCAATAGCACTTAAACTTATATCACAGTGCTTTACAGCTCTCTCTAAGCAGTTTACAGAGTCAGCCTATTGCTCCTAATAATCTGTGTCTTTGTTTTATCAACCTTGGAAGGATGAAAGGATAAGTAAACCTTGAGCTGGTAAGAATTGAACTGATGGCAGCTGGCAGAATTAGCCTGTAATACTGCATTCAAACCATTGCGCCACCATGGCTCATATGGACCTTGTGCCCTCCATCTCCACCTCTTTGTTATGGGATCTTTAGAACAATATTTTAAATTTTGCAGAGTTTTAAGGTGCCAATTTCATCTCTTTAATTCCCTAACCTCCACCATCACAACCATCTCTCCAGCTGATTATTAAAGAGCTAAACTTTGTCACCCTGGATAATTCCTTCATACAAGTGCACAAAGCAGCAAAACAGAAGCAGAATTCTTACTACAGTTGTTTCCAGGCACTAGCAGCATACTGCTTCTCAACATGGAAGATCCATTTGAGTGTCACAAAGTGTCCTTTTAGAAAACTTGGGCCTCTATGTTATTATTTTGCCCTATCCTTCCTAAAAGCCCTCAAAAATACTGGTTCTAACTATGACTAAATAAATAAAGCCTTGAGGTAATCAATATGATAAACCATGGCTTTATGAAGCATTTTCTCTAAACTCCCAGGCTTAGAATGAAGAGATTTGAATGACTATAAAAATTATGATGAGTTATTTAATGAAAACCGGGTCAGCTTAGAAAATTAAAAATAGATTATTAACAGTCATCCCAAAGGTGCTCTTTTCCAAAAGACAACTGGACTTTCTTAGTTTACTTTTCTTTTTGAAAGCATTTCTAAGAACTGAATTAGTTTTTGTGAGGAGAAGCAAAATATTTTCAAAGAGAAAAAAAGAACCAAGTAAATCCAGTTGCCTTTTGGAAAAAAAGCATCTTTGGGACAACCAAGACCTAGATGATTGAGAATGGTGCACTTTATATTAATGAAAAGAATAAATGACTATTAATAATGTCAGTGGACATTATTAATATTAATAGTCGTTTCTTCTTTTCATTAATAAGTGGGGAAAATACATTCAGCTTTAAAAGCACTTGAAAATGTTTGCCACGTTATCCAGGTCTGTAACAACCCAAAGACAGTAACCACACACACACACACACACACACACACACACACTCTCTCTCTCTCTCTCTCTCTCTCTCTCTTTATATATATATATATATATATATATATATATATATATATATATATATATATATATATATATATATATATATATATATCCTGTTCTTATTTTTCCCTATATTGACCCTCATTTTCAAGAGCTTTTTTTTTAAATAAAATGTTTCATTTATTTTTATTTTACCCACTTAAAATGCCTGGAAAGTGAGGGAATTAGGCGAGCTCCATGTAATTTTTATATAGCAGTCCTGAAGTGGGGAAAGGAAGCGTGAGCTACTCAGGCCCTCCTTTCTTAATATGAGGGCAAGGAGGATGGCAAATTTATGGAAGAGAAACCAAGAGGCACAGCTCTGCCAGAAATAGATAAGGAGACCCCTTGAGATCCTCCAGCCTGGCCCAACAGTGCTTAAGACAGAGCAGCGCCCAGACCAGAAGCGTTTTTTAACCCGCAGCCATTTTGTAAAATGGGCGAAATCTTGTAGGTCAGAGTGGACCCCTTCAAGGCCATCCAGGTGTTTTTGCAGGCCGGATTAGGTTGCTATGGAGACCAGAATCTTGAAGGGACAGTCTCTCTCTCTCTCTCTCTCTCTCTCTCTCTCTCTCTCTCTCTCAAAGAAGAGCAACATGTGGGAAGTGAGTGGAAAAGGAGGGAAAAGGAGAACAGAAAGTGGCAGATGCTCAAGTCCCGCCTCTTCCTCCTCTTTGGGAGCCATTCATTGGTCCTGCCTGCATTTTGCTTAATAGATTATAAAGAATAGGGAAATTTGGTTTGCAACTATACACCTTACAAATTATGGTCACGATTATACATTTTATAGGTTATTAATCGTGAAAAAGCATAATAATGCAACTACTTCTCTCAAATGATTAATAGACTAGAGATGAAAACTCAGAGGAAGAAGCATAGATGTTATTTCTTTATTTTCTCTTGTTTGCTGACATCGGATAATGCTTGACCCAATACAGTTAAAAACAAAAACAAAAATAGAGAGAGGTCAACAAAAGTATTGTTTGTTAACTTAGCTGTGTTACTCATAAGAAGACCTGTGGTTGCAAATGTGCAAATAATAGACACAATAAAGATACAAGGAGTCCTTGCCTTACAATCTTTGGTTTAGTGACCATTCAAACTTACGTCACTGAAAAAAGTGATTTATGACCGTTTTTCACATCTACAAATGTTGCAGCATCCAGTGGTCATGTGATCAAAATTTGGCTGCTTGGCAACTGACTCATTTTTATGACGGTTTTAGTGACCCCGCACCATTTAATCTCTTTTTGCAACCTTCTGACGAGCAAAGTTAATGGGGAAGCCAGATTCACTTTAGAACCGTGTTACTAACTTAATAACTTAAGTGATTCACTTAACAACTGTACAAGAAAGGTTGTAAAATGGAGCAAAACTCACTTATCAGCTGTTCTTGCTGAGAAACAGAAATGTTGGGGTTAATTATGGTTGTAAGTCGAGGACTATCTAGACTTATGACCACAATTGGATCCAGAATTTCCATTGCTAAGCAAAGCAGTTTAAATGATTCACAACTTTATGACATTTTTGGCATGGTTGTTAAGTGAATCACACAATTAAGTGAATCCGGCCTCCCCCATTGACTTTGCTTGCTGGAAGCAGGCTGGGATGGTGCACACATGATGATTGATCCCAGGACCAGTGGTGGGATTCAATTTTTTTACTACTGGTTCTGTGGGTGTGGCTTGGTCAGCATGGCATGGCTTGGTGGGCATGGCAGGGGAAGGTTACTGCAAAATCCCATTCCCTCCCCACCCCACTAACCTGCTTTTCAGCTCCATTCTCCTGTGCAGGGCAACAAAAGAAGACCCAGCCTATCAGCTGGGACTCGGGAGGCAGAGAATAGATGGGGGCAGGGCCAGTCAGAGGTGGTATTTGCCAACTACTCAAAATTTCTGCTACTGGTTCGCCAGAACTGGTCAGAACTCACTGAATACCACCTCTGCCCAGGACCTTGCAGCTGATGTAAAATATGCCAGTTGCCAAGAACCTGAATTTTGATCATGTCCAGTAGGGAAGCTGCAATGGTCATGTGAGAGGACATCACAAGTCACTTTTTTCAGGGCCATCATAACTTCGCACAGTCACTAAATGAATGGTTGTCAATTGAACACCATCTGTATGGTACAGAAATAATCAGGTTGTTGGTAAAGGGACTGCAAGGAAAGTAAACTCTATTTGATGTGACCTATCTCTTGATTGAACCTATCTCAAAGGTTATTATGCAGAACAAAATATCTAAACAGTGGTATTGTTACCTCTTGGAGAAAAACCAGGGTAGAATAGAAACAAATAAATAATAAATATTTGTATTTTTATGAGATTAAATGCATCCTTTAATATTTTCTAAACTTCTAAATATGGTTAGAATCTTTTCTATATGGTATTTCATCATCATTATGATCCTTTGAAGGCTGTTAATTTATTATTTTGTATATTACTTTTGCTATATCACATCCAATAGCTATTTGTATTTAAGTTACTGATACAATATGAATCAATGGGTCTGTAAATGTGCAAAACTTCAAATATGCCTTCACCCAATGACAGCCATTGTCAGAAGTGGCACTTAGAGTGCATGTATGTGAAGGATTGGGTGTCTGATTTAAAAAGTTCCACATTATATTAAGATGCCCCAATTTTTACTTCATCACTCTGGAATTTGGGCAGATTTCCAAATAGAGCATTCCAATACACTGAAAGAGCAGATGCTGCTTGTAGAAGATTTCAAAATCAGAAGTATAATACTCTGCTAAGATTAGGTTAGAGAAATGATACAGATGGCAAACAAAAAATTAATAACCAAAGTGATTGGGTTTTTTATGGTTCAGATAATGAATTAAGGGTACAATCTTGAAAGATATCTTAGCAACTTAGAATGCATGTATCTGCGTGCATATCCAGATAACAGATCTTGTGTGTTGGGGGAGAATTACCAATAATTATTTTCAAATAATTATATTCTTTAGAGTTTATTTTGCAACCTTTTTAATATAAAGTATGACAAAGGAAAGCTAGAAAGACTTGACATACCACCTTGTTTCTTTTGTGGAATTTCAAAGCATCATATTAATTACCATAATTACCAAAGCACTATGAAGTGGCATATAAATCTAAGGGCTAGTGCTAGTGCTAGCTACTGTAATGCTAAATCAGAGAATAACTACGATTAGAGATTGCGAGTTTCGTAGAAAGTTTAAATTAAATCCGGGAGGGGGGAATCATTCATAATACTACACTTTGTTCTCTTCAACCATGGATGCAAAAACTGAATAAATAATGAACAGTACCTAAAATATATCTATGCTTATGCTACAGTTATGCATAATATGGTTACTCTAATTCTTTTAATTTGCTTTGCAAAATCTTGGTGTTGTGAATTATTGTACAGTCGTATTACATGAGTGTCATTAAATGAAGAACACTTATAAAAATTATGCTTGCTTACATCAGGTAATTTTAGCATTTTTTTTAAAACATTGAATTTTCTTTTAATAGCCAACTCACAAATATTATCTTTCTAGAATAATTTTAGAGAGCAATTAAGACTTGGAGTGGATATTTCAATGTGAGGATGAACAGAGGTTCTTCATTCTGGATCGTCCTGAGAATCAACTTAAAATACTAAGAAAAAAAATCAGACTATTTTACATTTTCTATTCACTAATCGTACAATTGGGTTCATTTGAAGAAATGCCAAAAGGGAGTCTTATTTTTTTCTCCAAGAAACAGTACATGGTTCCTACAGAATTGCTGCTAAATGTATTATTTCTACTGGTATAGAAGAAATCTTAACCCTCTGCATTATAAAAACATTAGTGCTTGAATTGCTTCAAGAGTAACGTTTACTTTTTATAAAACTGTTGAAATACAACAGGGTAAACTTCTGTTAAGAGTTAAACCAATTTAACTGACATTTTTCTTAATGACTAAGGCTTTTTTTATAC